>NC_080198.1:70941139-71232576 GCF_030028045.1 Hippopotamus amphibius kiboko | reverse complement strand
TCCTCTGAGTTCTTTATTCTGTTCTATTGATCTCACTTTCTATTTTTGTGCCAGTACCATACTGTCTTGATCATGGTGGCCTTGTAGTATAGTTTGAAGTCAGGAAGCCTAATTCCACCAACTCCGTCTTTCCTTCTCAAGATTGCTTTGGCTATTCGGGGTCTTTTGTGTTTCCCTACAAATCGTAAGATTTCTTGTT
Organism: Hippopotamus amphibius kiboko; assembly: GCF_030028045.1. NCBI lineage: Eukaryota > Metazoa > Chordata > Mammalia > Artiodactyla > Hippopotamidae > Hippopotamus > Hippopotamus amphibius. The sequence continues at coordinate 71,232,377 of NC_080198.1, read as the reverse complement.
CTAGTTCTGTGAAAAATGCCGTTGGTAATTTGATCGGGATTGTGTTGAATCTGCAAATTGTTTTGGGTAAGATAGTCATTTTCACAATATTGATTCTTCCAATCCAAGAACATGGTATGTCCCTCCATCTGTTTGTGTCATCTCTGATTTCTTTTATCAGTGTCTTAAAGTTTTCTGCATACAGATCTTTTGCCTCCTTAGGCAGATTTACTCCTAGGTATTTTCTTCTTTTGGTTGCAATGGTAAATGGGAGAGTTTCCTTAATTTCTCTTTCTGCTCTTTCGTTGTTAGTGTATAGGAATGCAAGAGATTTCTGTGCATTCATTTTGTATCCTGCTACTTTACTAAATTCATCTATCAGTGCTAGCAGTTTTCTGGTAGCATCTTTAGGGTTTTCTATATATAATATCATGTCATCTGCAAAGAGTGACAATTTGACTTCTTCTTTTCCAATTTGGATTCCTTTTATTTCTTTGTCTTCTCTGATTGCTGTGGCTCAAACTTCTAAAACTATGTGGAATCTTCTCCCTTTTTTTCCTGATGAGTCTGGCTAATGGTTTATCAATTTTGTTATCTTCTCAAAGAACCAGCTTTTAGTTTTATTGATCTTTGATGTTGTTTCCTTCATTTCTTTTGCATTTATTTCTGATATGATCTTTCTGATTTCTTTCCTTCTGCTCACTTGGGGTTTTTTTCTTCTTTCTGTAATTGTTTTAGGTGTTAAGGTTAGGTTGTTTATTTGATATTTTTCTTGTTTCTTGAGCTAGGACTGTATTGCTATCAACTTCCCTCTTAGAACTGCTTTTGCTGCATCCCATAGATTTTGGGTTGTTGTGTTTTCATTGTCATTTGTTTCTAGGTATTTTTTGATTTCCTCTTTGATTTCTTGAGTGATTTCTTGGTTGTTTAATAGCATATTGTTTAGTCGCCATGTGTTTGTATTTTTTCCAGTTTTTTTCCAGTAATTGATATGTAGTCTCATGTCACTGTGGTCAGAGAAAATGCTTGATACGATTTCAATTTTTTTGAATTTACTGAGGCTTGATTTGTGACCCAAGATGTGATCTCTCCTAGAAAATTTTCCATGTGCACTTGAGAAGAAAGTGTATTCTGTCGTTTTGGGATGGAATGTCCTATAAATATTCATTAAGTCGAGATGGCCTAATGTGTCATGTAAAGGTTGCATGTCCTTATTTATTTTCTGCTTGGATGATCTGTCCATTGATGTAAGTGGGGTGTTCAAGTCTCGTCCTATTATTCTGTTACTGTCGATTTCCCCTTTTATGGCTGTTAGCGTTTGCCTTATGTATTGAGGTGCTCCTATGTTGGGTGCATAGATATTTACAGTTGTTCTATGTTCTTCTTGGGTGGATCCCTTGATCATTCTGTAGTGTCCTTCCTTGTCTCTTGTAATAGTCTTTACTTTAAAGTCTAATGTGTCTGATATGAGTATTGCTACTCCAGCTTTCTTTTGACTTCCATTTGCATGGAATATCTTTTTCCATCCCTTTACTTGCCGTCTATATATGTCCCTTGGTCTGAAGTGGGTTTCTTGTAGGCAGCATATGTAAGGGTCTTGTTTTTGTATCCATTCAGCCAGTTTATGTCTTTTGGTTGGAGCATTTAATCCATGTACAATTCATGTGATGATTGACATGTATGTTCCTATTACCATTTTGTTCATTGTTTTGGGTTTGTTTTTGTAGATCTGTTCCTTCTCTTGTATTTCCTGCTTCGAAAAGTTCCTTTAGCAATTGTTGTAAGGCTGGTTTGGTGGTGCTGAATTCTCTTAGCTGTTGCTTGTCTGTAAAGCTTTTGATTTCTCCATGGAATCTGAATGAGATTCTTGCTGGGTAGAGTATGCTTGCCTGTAGGTTTTTCTCTCTCAGGACTTTCAATATATCCTGCCACTCCCTTCTGGCCTGCAGAGTTTCTGCAGAAACATAAGCTGTTATCCTTTTGCGTTATTTGTTGCTTTTCTCTTGCTGCTTTTAATATGTTTTCTTTGTGTTTAATTTTCATTAGTTTGGTTAATATGTGCCTCAGTGTATTTCTCCTTGGGTTTATTCTAGATGGGACTCTCTGCACTTCTTGGACTTGATGAATTATTTCCTTTCCCATGTTGGGGAAGTTTTCCACTATAACCTCTTCAAATATTTTCTCAGACCCTTTCGTTGTTTTTCTTCTGGGATGCCTATGATTCGAATGTTGGTGGGCTTAATGTTGTCACCAAGGTCTCTGAGACTGTCTTCCATTCTTTTTATTCTTTTTTCTTTTTCCTGCTCTGTGGCAGTTATTTCCCCCATTCTATCTTCCAACTCACTTGTTCATTCTTCTGCCTCAGTTATTCTGCTGTTTGTAGCATCTAGAGTATTTGTAATTTCGGTTATTTTGTTATCTATTACTGTTTGTTTGTTCTTTAGTTCTTCTGAGTCCTTATTAACTGTTTCTTGGATTTTCTCTATTTTGTTATCGAGATTTTGGATCATCTTTACTATCATTACTCTGAATGCTTTTTCAGGCAATTTTCCTATTTCCTCTTCATTTATTTGGTCTTGTGTATTTTCACCTTGTTCCTTCATCTGTGACATATTTTTTTGTCATCTCATTTTTCCCCCACTTTGGATGGGTGGGATTGTGTTCCTCTCCCACTGGGTGTTTGGTCTGAGGTTTCAAGCACTGGAGTTTGTAGGCTGTTGAGTATAGCTGGGTCTTCGTGTTGAGTTGAGAACCTCTGGGAGACCTCACTCAGATGAATATTCCCTGCGAACTGGGTTTCCCTGCTAGTCCAATGTTTTGGACTCAGAGCTCCCACCTCAGGAGCTCAGACCTGACCCTGGGCTTGTGAATCAAGATCCCACAAGCCATGTGGAGCAGGAAAATGAAAACAATTTAAAAAAAGGTAGGAGAAGAGCAGAGCAATAGCAAGATAAAAAATACGGTAATAGGAAACTAACAGATGTGTTAGAAAAATTTAAAAAACAATGGAGCAACAGCTGGAAGGTAAAACAACTGCAATCACCTAAGTGAGGAGGTGGAAAGAAAAAAAAAAGAAAACAAAAAGCCAGAAAAGGCCTTGGCTGTGGGGGTGGGTCTTAGACAAGGGATGGCGGGGCGGGGGGGGGGGGTGATTTCAGCAGTGGGCAGGGCCTACACTGCGAAAAGGCCTTGGGGGTGGTGGGGAATGGGGCTTAGGCCCAATGAGGCAGAGGGGCCCAGGAATGCCTCTGGTCCTGCGGGCAAAGGACCAGGTCAAGGTACCCAGTGAGCTCCCTGGGCCCGAGTTGGTGGGAGAATTGCTAGGCACCTCCCCTAGTTCTCCAATCTTGGAGGGTCGCTCCCCCTTGGGTTCTCTTCTTCCTCACCCCCTCTCTTCTATTCCCCCAGGACCCTCACAGCTGCAGGGGGCACTGAAAGGCAGGAGACCAGACTCTGATGCCCAACAGGCTTCTCAGGGCCAACTGGGCTAGGGTAACACCTGCGGCACTTCCCCAGATCTCCCAGTCTCCTAAGGTTCCTGTCTGCCTCTCTTCCTCTCCCCCACCCCCCACTCTCCTAGGTCCCAAGCAGCTGGAGGGGGCCTGGAGTGTGAAAGCCCAGGTCTGTGAGCCTAGCAGGCTTCCCAGAGCTAGTAGGCAGGGGAAATACCTTCTCCGCCTCCCTTGATCCTCCAATCCCAGAAGGCCCCCTCCCCTGCCTGCCTCTGCTCTTCTTCCCTGCTTTCCTTCTACACCCCTAGGACCAGTGAGACCAAGAGGGGCCCCTGGAGGACTGAAGACCAGGCCTGGGGGCACAACAGGCCTCCCGGTGCCAAGTGGGTAGGGAGATTTCCCGCAGTGTCTACCCCTGATCCTCTGGTCCTGCAAGGTCCCCCCCGCCACTGCTGTCTGCCTCTCTTCCTCTTCTCCTCTCCTACCTCCCTCCCAGGCTTGTACGACCCACTCAGCCAGAGAGACCGAGGGACCAGACTCAGGAGCCCAGCAGGCTTCTTGGGCCAGTGGGCAGCGGAAATGCCTTCCACTCCTCCCCTGATCCTCTGATCCCAGAGCATCCCTCCCCTCTTCTGTCGCTCTTCTTTTCCCCCCACCGCTTCCCTCCTGTACTTCTAGGATCAACGGCCTGGAGGAGCCTTGGAAGGTGGAGGACCCGCCCAGAAGAAATACCCAGCGGTGCCTCCCCTATTCTTCTGACCTGGAGAGATCCCTTCCCACCCCCACTGTCTGCCTCGCCACCCCCCCACACCCCCAGGATCCTCGTGCCGGAGGGGGGCCTGGAGAGTAAAGGACCAAGCCTGGGAGCCCAGGTGGCCTCCATGGCCAAGAGGGCAGGCAAAGTGCCCTCTCGCCTCCCCATCCCCCAATCTCAAGGCCCCCACCCCACCTGTCCACCTCTCCACCTCCTCACTCCTCCTCCCTCCTTCACACACCCCCAGGACCCAGGCAGCCCAGCGGGGACCTTGGAGGGTGGATGACCCTGCTGGGGGGCCCAGCAGGCCCTCCAGCTGGGGAGCTCAGCAGGCCTCCTGGCCTCCTGGGTGGGAGAAACCCAGTTGCAGTTTCCTGATCTCCCCAGCCCTCAACGGTCCCTCCAGACCTCCCCCAGCCACCCCCCAGGGGCGCTGGTCCAGTGTGGCTTCCCCTTCCCCGCCCCCCTGACTTGCCCCAGGTCCTACCTGGTTGCTGCAGGGTTCCCGCAGTCTGCTTGGGTCTCAGGTCCCCCGCTGCCATCTGGCAACTGATCTATTTGTGGGGAGATGTGATCTCTGCATCTTCCCAGGCTGTCATCTTGACTCCGCCCCCTTCATTAATATGTAAATAACATATTAATTAACATTATATCATTATGAACTCAGGATCAATGAACAAGTGTAGGATTATGACTTCCTTTATACTTTTACAACATTCCTTGAGGCCTTTAGATTTCCTCCTTTGATTTCCCTACCCCTTGTCTTCCCACTCTATTACAGGAGATTGAATATGGTTCCCTGTGTTATACAGTAAGACCTTGTTGTTTATCTATTTCATATATAGTAGTTTGTATCTGCTAATCCCAAACTCCTAATTTATCTCTTCCCCACCCACTTTGCTCTTTGCTAACCACAAATTTGTTTTCTATGTCTATGAGTCTGTCTCTGTTTTGTAAATAGGTTCATTTGTATCCTATTTTAGATGCCACACGTAAGTAACATCATATGGTGTTTATCTTCCTCTTCCTGACTTATTTCCCTTAGTATGATAATCTCCAGGTCCATCCATGTTGCTTCCAATGGCATTATTTCATTCTTTATCATGGCCCCGTAAGTATTCTATTGTATACATGTAGCAGATCTTTATGTGCTCCTCTGTAGATGGACATTAGGTTGCTCACATGTCTTGGCTACTGTAGATAGTGCTGCTGTGAACATTGGGGTGCGTGTATCTTTTCAAATTGCAGTTTTTTCTGGATAGAGGCCCCAGACTGGGATTGCTGGGTCACATGGCAACTCTATTTTGAGGTTTTTTAAGAAACCTCCATACTGTTTTCTAAAATAGCTGCACCAATTTACATTCCTACCTCCAGTGTAGGAGGGTTCCCTTTTCTCCAGGCCCTCTCCAGCATTTCTTATTTGTAGCCTTTTTCTCTTTTTTTTTAAACCTTGAAGATCACCGTTTTTAAAATTTATTTATTTATTTATTTATTTACTTATTTATTTATTTATTTATTTATTTATTGGCTGCATTGGGTCTTTGTTGCTGGGCCCGGGCTTTCTCTAGTTGTGATGAGCAGGGGCTGCTCTTCGTTGTGGTGCGCAGGCTTCTCAGTGCAGTGGCTTCTCTTGCTGCGGAGCTCAGGCTCTAGGCTGGCAGGCTTCAGTAGTTGCAGGGTGCGGACTCAGTAGTTGGGGCGCACGGGCTCAGTTGCTCTGCGGCATGTAGGATCTTCCCGGACCAGGGATTGAACCCGTGTCCCCTGCATTGGCAGGTGGGTTCTTAACCACTGCGCCACCAGGGAAGCCCTGTCGACTTTTTAATGATGGCCATTCTGAGTGTTGTGAGGTGCTACCTCATTGTATTTTTGATTTGCATTTCTCTAATAATTAGTGATATTGAGCATCTTTTCATGTGCCTGTTGGCCATCCGAATATCTCCTTTGGAGAAATGTCTATTTAGGTACATGGACACATCTTTATCCTCCAGAGTTCATAGTTCACATGAGGGGTTATTCCTGGTATTACACATTCTGTGTGTTTAGATGAATATATAATGATATGTATCCACCATTGTAGTATCATACAGGGTGTTTTCACTACCCTAAAAACCCTCTGTGTTCTGCCTCCCTGCAATACTGTCAACGACTGATTTTTTTATGTCTCCATGGTTTTGCCTTTTCCAGAATTCAGGTGGTTGGGAGGGATCATCCAGTGTGCAGGCCGCCCTTTCAGACTGGCTTCTTTCACTTAGTAGTATGTGTTTAAGTTTCTTCCATGTCTTTTCATGAATTGGTAACTCATTTTTAGCACTGAATAATATTCCATTGTCTGTTTATACCACAGTGTATTTATCCATTCACTTTCTAAAGGACATCTTGAATGCGTCCAAGTTTTGGCAGTTATAAATAAAGTTCCCGTAAGTTTCCGTGTTCAGGTTTTCATGTGGACATAGATGTCAGCATTTGAGTACATGCCAAGAACAGTGATTCCTGGATTGTGTGAGATGAGTATGTTTAGTTTTGTAGGAAACTGCCAGACTGTTTTCCAAAGTGGCTGCATCATTTTGCATTCCCACTAGTAGTGTATGAATTTGCGTTGCTTTGCATCCTCTCCAGTATTTGCTGTTGTCAGTGTTTTGGATTTTGGCCATCCTAAAAGGTGTGTGGTGGTATCTCATTGTTGTAATTCTCAATTCCTGGGACTTCCCTGGTGGCACAGTGGTTAAGAGTCTGCCTGCCAATGCAAGGGACATGGGTTTGATCCCTGGTCCAGGAAGATCCCACATGCCACGGGGCAACTAAGCCCATGTGCCACAACCACTGAGCCTGCACTCTAGAGCCCGCCAGCCACAACTACTGAGCCCATGTGCCGCAAGTACTGAAGCACCTAGGGCCAGTGCTCAGCAACAAGAGAAGCCACTGAAATAAGAAGCCTGTGCACCACAACAAAGAGTAGCCCACCCTTGCTACAGCTAGAGAAAGCCCTCGCAGCAACGAAGACCCAATGCAGCCAAGAACAAATAAATAAATAAATTTATAAAAAAATCTCAATTCCCTAATGACATGTGATATTGAACACCTTTTCATATGTTTCCTTGCCGTGTGTATATCTTCTTTAGTGAGGTGTCTGTTAAGACCTTTTGCCCATTTTTAAAAATTAGACTCTCTATTTTCTTATTGCTGTTTTAAGAATTCTTTGTAAATGTTGAATGAGAGTCCTTTATCAGATCTGCCTTTTGCAGATATTTTCTCGTAACCTGTGGCTTGTCTTTCCCTTCTCTTGACATTGTCTTTTGCAGAGCAGAAGTTTTGAATTGTCATGAAGTCCAGTTTACCAATTATTTCTTTCCTGGATTGTACTTTGGTGTTGTATTTAAAATATCCTCATCATACTTGTCACCTAGATTTTCTTCTGTGTTATCTTCTGGGAGTTCTGTGGTTTTGCATTTTAGTGTGATCCATTTGAGTTACTGTTTGTGGAAGGTGTAAAGTCTGTGTCTAGATTCATTTTTTTTTCGCGTGTGGATGTCCAATTATTCCAGCATCATTTGTTGAAAAGACTATCCTTGCTCTACTGTCCTTTGCTGCCTTTGTCAAAGATTAATTGTCTATGTTTGTGTAAGTATTTCTAGGCTCTGTATTCTGTTTCATACATTTATTTTGTTATTCTTTTATGAATATCATCCTGTCTTGATCACTGCAGCTTTATAGTAAGTTTTGAAGTCAGGTGGAGTCAGTCCTCAGACTTGCTTTTCTTTACTTAAAAGTCTGTTCCTAGTTGCTCCAAACCTGTACAACTCCTTTATTTCAGTGGGTTCATGCATGTCTATGTTTTAATCCTTCCTGCTCTTACGAAGCCTATCCTGACCACCTTATCAGTCACTTCACTTTCTTTGTTTATTTAATAATTTATATTGAAATTTGTAGCTAGTCATCTTTTCTTTTTTGTTTTTAAATTTTATTTATGTATTTATTATTTTTGGGGGGTACACCAAGTTCAATCATCTGTTTTTATACACATATCCCCGTATTCCCTCCCTCCCTTGACTCCCCCCCCACCCTCCCTCGAGTCCCCCCCACCCTCCCTGTCCCAGTCCTCTAAGGCATCTTCCATCCTCGAGTTGAACTCCCTTTGTTATACAACAGCTTCCCACTGGTTATCTACTTTACACTTGGTAATATATATATGTCTGTGCTACTCTCTTGCTTCCTCTCAGCTTCCCCTTCACCTCCCGGCCCCTCCCAAGCCTCGAGTTCTCCAGTCCATTCTCTGCACCTGCGTCCTTGTTCTTGTCCCTGAGATCATCAGTACCATTTTTAGATTCCGTATATGTGAGTTAGCATACAATATTTGTCTTTCTCTTTCGGACTGACTTCACTCTGTATGACAGACTCTAGGTCTATCCACCTCATTACATAGAGCTCCATCTCATCCCTTTTTATAGCTGAGTAATCTTCCATTGTATATATATGCCACATCTTCTTTATCCATTCATTTGTTGATGGGCATTTAGGTTGCTTCCGTGTCCTGGCTATTGTAAATAGTGCTGCAATAAACATTATGGTACATGTTTCTTTTGGGATTATGGTTTTCTTTGGGTATGTGCTCAGTAGTGGGATTACTGGATCATATGGTAGTTCTAGTTGTAGTTTTTTAAGGAACCTCCGAATTGTTTTCCATAGTGGTTGTACCAACTTACAATCCCACCAATAGTGCAGGAGAGTTCCCTTTTCTCCACACCCTCTCCAACATTTGTTGTTTCCAGATTTTGTGATGATGGCCATTCTGATCGGCGTGAGGTGACACCTCATTGTGGCTTGGACTTGCATTTCTCTAATGATTAGTGATGTTGAGCATCTTTTCATGTGTTTGTTGGCCATCTGTTTGTCTTCTTTGGAGAAATGTCTATTTAGGTCTTCCGCCCATTTGTGGATTGGGTTATTTGCTTTTTTGGTATGAAGCTGCATGAGCTGCTTGTATATTTTGGAGGTTAATCCTTTGTCCGTTGTTTCATAGGCAACTATTTTTTCCCATTCTGAGGGTTGCCTTTTAGTCTTGTTTATGGTTTCTTTCGCTGTGCAAAAGCTTTTAAGTTTTATGAGGTCCCATTTGTTTATTCTTGATTTTATTTCCATGATTCTAGGAGGTGGGTCAGAAAGGACCTTGCTTTGATGGATGTCATAGAGTGTTCTGCCTATGTTTTCCTCGAGGAGTTTGATAGTGTCTGGCCTTCCATGTAGGTCTTTAATCCATTTGGAGTTTCTTTTTGTGTATGGTGTTAGGAAGTGTTCTAAGTTCATTCTTTTACATGTTGCTGTCCAATTTTCCCAGCACCACTTATTGAAGAGGCTGTCTTTTTTCCATTGTATATTCGTGCCTCCTTTGTCAAAGATAAGCTGCCCATATATGCTTGGGTTTACCTCTGAGTTCTTTATTCTGTTCTATTGATCTCACTTTCTATTTTTGTGCCAGTACCATACTGTCTTGATCATGGTGGCCTTGTAGTATAGTTTGAAGTCAGGAAGCCTAATTCCACCAACTCCGTCTTTCCTTCTCAAGATTGCTTTGGCTATTCGGGGTCTTTTGTGTTTCCCTACAAATCGTAAGATTTCTTGTTCTAGTTCTGTGAAAAATGCCGTTGGTAATTTGATCGGGATTGCGTTGAATCTGCAAATTGTTTTGGGTAAGATAGTCATTTTCACAATATTGATTCTTCCAATCCAAGAACATGGTATGTCCCTCCATCTGTTTGTGTCATCTCTGATTTCTTTTATCAGTGTCTTAAAGTTTTCTGCATACAGATCTTTTGCCTCCTTAGGCAGATTTACTCCTAGGTATTTTCTTCTTTTGGTTGCAATGGTAAATGGGAGAGTTTCCTTAATTTCTCTTTCTGCTCTTTCGTTGTTAGTGTATAGGAATGCAAGAGATTTCTGTGCATTCATTTTGTATCCTGCTACTTTACTAAATTCATCTATCAGTGCTAGCAGTTTTCTGGTAGCATCTTTAGGGTTTTCTATATATAATATCATGTCATCTGCAAAGAGTGACAATTTGACTTCTTCTTTTCCAATTTGGATTCCTTTTATTTCTTTGTCTTCTCTGATTGCTGTGGCTCAAACTTCTAAAACTACGTGGAATCTTCTCCCTTTTTTTCCTGATGAGTCTGGCTAATGGTTTATCAATTTTGTTATCTTCTCAAAGAACCAGCTTTTAGTTTTATTGATCTTTGATGTTGTTTCCTTCATTTCTTTTGCATTTATTTCTGATATGATCTTTCTGATTTCTTTCCTTCTGCTCACTTTGGGGTTTTTTCTTCTTTCTGTAATTGTTTTAGGTGTTAAGGTTAGGTTGTTTATTTGATATTTTTCTTGTTTCTTGAGCTAGGACTGTATTGCTATCAACTTCCCTCTTAGAACTGCTTTTGCTGCATCCCATAGATTTTGGGTTGTTGTGTTTTCATTGTCATTTGTTTCTAGGTATTTTTTGATTTCCTCTTTGATTTCTTGAGTGATTTCTTGGTTGTTTAATAGCATATTGTTTAGTCGCCATGTGTTTGTATTTTTTCCAGTTTGTTTCCAGTAATTGATATGTAGTCTCATGTCATTGTGGTCAGAGAAAATGCTTGATACGATTTCAATTTTTTTGAATTTACTGAGGCTTGATTTGTGACCCAAGATGTGATCTCTCCTAGAAAATTTTCCATGTGCACTTGAGAAGAAAGTGTATTCTGTCGTTTTGGGATGGAATGTCCTATAAATATTCATTAAGTCGAGATGGCCTAATGTGTCATGTAAAGGTTGCATGTCCTTATTTATTTTCTGCTTGGATGATCTGTCCATTGATGTAAGTGGGGTGTTCAAGTCTCGTCCTATTATTCTGTTACTGTCGATTTCCCCTTTTATGGCTGTTAGCATTTGCCTTATGTATTGAGGTGCTCCTATGTTGGGTGCATAGATATTTACAGTTGTTCTATGTTCTTCTTGGGTGGATCCCTTGATCATTCTGTAGTGTCCTTCCTTGTCTCTTGTAATAGTCTTTACTTTAAAGTCTAATGTGTCTGATATGAGTATTGCTACTCCAGCTTTCTTTTGACTTCCATTTGCGTGGAATATCTTTTTCCATCCCTTTACTTTCAGTCTATATATGTCCCTTGGTCTGAAGTGGGTTTCTTGTAGGCAGCATATGTAAGGGTCTTGTTTTTGTATCCATTCAGCCAGTTTATGTCTTTTGGTTGGAGCATTTAATCCATGTACAATTCATGTGATGATTGACATGTATGTTCCTATTACCATTTTGTTCATTGTTTTGGGTTTGTTTTTGTAGATCTGTTCCTTCTCTTGTATTTCCTGCTTCGAAAAGTTCCTTTAGCAATTGTTGTAAGGCTGGTTTGGTGGTGCTGAATTCTCTTAGCTGTTGCTTGTCTGTAAAGCTTTTGATTTCTCCATGGAATCTGAATGAGATTCTTGCTGGGTAGAGTATGCTTGCCTGTAGGTTTTTCTCTCTCAGGACTTTCAATATATCCTGCCACTCCCTTCTGGCCTGCAGAGTTTCTGCAGAAACATAAGCTGTTATCCTTTTGCGTTATTTGTTGCTTTTCTCTTGCTGCTTTTAATATGTTTTCTTTGTGTTTAATTTTCATTAGTTTGGTTAATATGTGCCTCAGTGTATTTCTCCTTGGGTTTATTCTAGATGGGACTCTCTGCACTTCTTGGACTTGATGAATTATTTCCTTTCCCATGTTGGGGAAGTTTTCCACTATAACCTCTTCAAATATTTTCTCAGACCCTTTCGTTGTTTTTCTTCTGGGATGCCTATGATTCGAATGTTGGTGGGCTTAATGTTGTCACCAAGGTCTCTGAGACTGTCTTCCATTCTTTTTATTCTTTTTTCTTTTTCCTGCTCTGTGGCAGTTATTCCCCCCATTCTATCTTCCAACTCACTTGTTCATTCTTCTGCCTCAGTTATTCTGCTGTTTGTAGCATCTAGAGTATTTGTAATTTCGGTTATTTTGTTATCTATTACTGTTTGTTTGTTCTTTAGTTCTTCTGAGTCCTTATTAACTGTTTCTTGGATTTTCTCTATTTTGTTATCGAGATTTTGGATCATCTTTACTATCATTACTCTGAATGCTTTTTCAGGCAATTTTCCTATTTCCTCTTCATTTATTTGGTCTTGTGTATTTTCACCTTGTTCCTTCATCTGTGACATATTTTTTTGTCATCTCATTTTTCCCCCACTTTGGATGGGTGGGATTGTGTTCCTCTCCCACTGGGTGTTTGGTCTGAGGTTTCAAGCACTGGAGTTTGTAGGCTGTTGAGTATAGCTGGGTCTTCGTGTTGAGTTGAGAACCTCTGGGAGACCTCACTCAGATGAATATTCCCTGCGAACTGGGTTTCCCTGCTAGTCCAAAGTTTTGGACTCAGAGCTCCCACCTCAGGAGCTCAGACCTGACCCTGGGCTTGTGAATCAAGATCCCACAAGCCATGTGGAGCAGGAAAATGAAAACAATTTAAAAAAAAGGTAGGAGAAGAGCAGAGCAATAGCAAGATAAAAAATACGGTAATAGGAAACTAACAGATGTGTTAGAAAAATTTAAAAAACAATGGAGCAACAGCTGGAAGGTAAAACAACTGCAATTGCCTAAGTGAGGAGGTGGAAAGAAAATAAAAGAAAACAAAAAGCCAGAAAAGGCCTTGGCTGTGGGGGTGGGTCTTAGACAAGGGATGGCGGGGTGGGGGGGGGGTGATTTCAGCAGTGGGCAGGGCCTACACTGTGAAAAGGCCTTGGGGGTGGTGGGGAATGGGGCTTAGGCCCAATGAGGCAGAGGGGCCCAGGAATGCCTCTGGTCCTGCGGGCAAAGGACCAGGTCAAGGTACCCAGTGAGCTCCCTGGGCCCGAGTTGGTGGGAGAAATTCTAGGCACCTCCCCCTAGTTCTCCAATCTTGGAGGGTCGCTCCCCCTTGGTTTCTCTTCTTCCTCACCCCCTCTCTTCTATTCCCCCAGGACCCTCACAGCTGCAGGGGGCACTGAAAGGCAGGAGACCAGACTCTGATGCCCAACAGGCTTCTCAGGGCCAACTGGGCTAGGGTAACGCCTGCGGCACTTCCCCAGATCTCCCAGTCTCCTAAGGTTCCTGTCTGCCTCTCTTCCTCTCCCCCACCCCCCACTCTCCTAGGTCCCAAGCAGCTGGAGGGGGCCTGGAGTGTGAAAGCCCAGGTCTGTGAGCCTAGCAGGCTTCCCAGAGCTAGTAGGCAGGGGAAATACCTTCTCCGCCTCCCTTGATCCTCCAATCCCAGAAGGCCCCCTCCCCTGCCTGCCTCTGCTCTTCTTCCCTGCTTTCCTTCTACACCCCTAGGACCAGTGAGACCAAGAGGGGCCCCTGGAGGACTGAAGACCAGGCCTGGGGGCACAACAGGCCTCCCGGTGCCAAGTGGGTAGGGAGATTTCCCGCAGTGTCTACCCCTGATCCTCTGGTCCTGCAAGGTCCCCCCCGCCACTGCTGTCTGCCTCTCTTCCTCTTCTCCTCTCCTACCTCCCTCCCAGGCTTGTACGACCCACTCAGCCAGAGAGACCGAGGGACCAGACTCAGGAGCCCAGCAGGCTTCTTGGGCCAGTGGGCAGCGGAAATGCCTTCCACTCCTCCCCTGATCCTCTGATCCCAGAGCATCCCTCCCCTCTTCTGTCGCTCTTCTTTTCCCCCCACCGCTTCCCTCCTGTACTTCTAGGATCAACGGCCTGGAGGAGCCTTGGAAGGTGGAGGACCCGCCCAGAAGAAATACCCAGCGGTGCCTCCCCTATTCTTCTGACCTGGAGAGATCCCTTCCCACCCCCACTGTCTGCCTCGCCACCCCCCCACACCCCCAGGATCCTCGTGCCGGAGGGGGGCCTGGAGAGTAAAGGACCAAGCCTGGGAGCCCAGGTGGCCTCCCTGGCCAAGAGGGCAGGCAAAGTGCCCTCTCGCCTCCCCATCCCCCAATCTCAAGGCCCCCACCCCACCTGTCCACCTCTCCACCTCCTCACTCCTCCTCCCTCCTTCACACACCCCCAGGACCCAGGCAGCCCAGCGGGGACCTTGGAGGGTGGATGACCCTGCTGGGGGGCCCAGCAGGCCCTCCAGCTGGGGAGCTCAGCAGGCCTCCTGGCCTCCTGGGTGGGAGAAACCCAGTTGCAGTTTCCTGATCTCCCCAGCCCTCAACGGTCCCTCCAGACCTCCCCCAGCCACCCCCCAGGGGCGCTGGTCCAGTGTGGCTTCCCCTTCCCCGCCCCCCTGACTTGCCCCAGGTCCTACCTGGTTGCTGCGGGGTTCCCGCAGTCTGCTTGGGTCTCAGGTCCCCCGCTGGCATCTGGCAACTGATCTATTTGTGGGGAGATGTGATCTCTGCGTCTTCCCAGGCTGTCATCTTGACTCCGCCCCCTTCATTAATATGTAAATAAAATATTAATTAACATTATATCATTATGAACTCAGGATCAATGAACAAGTGTAGGATTAGGACTTCCTTTATACTTTTACAACATTCCTTGAGGCCTTTAGATTTCCTCCTTTGATTTCCCTACCCCTTGTCTTCCCACTCTATTACAGGAGATTGAATATGGTTCCCTGTGTTATACAGTAAGACCTTGTTGTTTATCTATTTCATATATAGTAGTTTGTATCTGCTAATCCCAAACTCCTAATTTATCTCTTCCCCACCCACTTTCCCCTTTGCTAACCACAAATTTGTTTTCTATGTCTATGAGTCTGTCTCTGTTTTGTAAATAGGTTCATTTGTATCCTATTTTAGATGCCACACGTAAGTAACATCATATGGTGTTTATCTTCCTCTTCCTGACTTATTTCCCTTAGTATGATAATCTCCAGGTCCATTCATGTTGCTTCCAATGGCATTATTTCATTCTTTATCATGGCCCCGTAAGTATTCTATTGTATACATGTAGCAGATCTTTATGTGCTCCTCTGTAGATGGACATTAGGTTGCTCACATGTCTTGGCTACTGTAGATAGTGCTGCTGTGAACATTGGGGTGCGTGTATCTTTTCAAATTGCAGTTTGTTCTGGATAGAGGCCCCAGACTGGGATTGCTGGGTCACATGGCAACTCTATTTTGAGTTTTTTTAAGAAACCTCCATACTGTTTTCTAAAATAGCTGCACCAATTTACATTCCTACCTCCAGTGTAGGAGGGTTCCCTTTTCTCCAGGCCCTCTCCAGCATTTCTTATTTGTAGCCTTTTTCTCTTTATTTTTAAACCTTGAAGATCACCGTTTTTAAAATTTATTTATTTATTTATTTATTTATTTATTTATTTATTTATTTATTGGCTGCATTGGGTCTTTGTTGCTGGGCCCGGGCTTTCTCTAGTTGTGATGAGCAGGGGCTGCTCTTCGTTGTGGTGCGCAGGCTTCTCAGTGCAGTGGCTTCTCTTGCTGCGGAGCTCAGGCTCTAGACTGGCAGGCTTCAGTAGTTGCAGGGTGCGGACTCAGTAGTTGGGGCGCATGGGCTCAGTTGCTCTGCGGCATGTAGGATCTTCCCGGACCAGGGATTGAACCCGTGTCCCCTGCATTGGCAGGTGGGTTCTTAACCACTGCGCCACCAGGGAAGCCCTGTCGACTTTTTAATGATGGCCATTCTGACTGTTGTGAGGTGCTACCTCATTGTATTTTTGATTGGCATTTCTCTAATAATTAGTGATATTGAGCATCTTTTCATGTGCCTGTTGGCCATCCGAATATCTCCTTTGGAGAAATGTCTATTTAGGTACATGGACACATCTTTATCCTCCAGAGTTCATAGTTCACATGAGGGGTTATTCCTGGTATTACACATTCTGTGTGTTTAGATGAATATATAATGATATGTATCCACCATTGTAGTATCATACAGGGTGTTTTCACTACCCTAAAATCCCTCTGTGTTCTGCCTCCCTGCAATACTGTCAACGACTGATTTTTTTATGTCTCCATGGTTTTGCCTTTTCCAGAATTCAGGTGGTTGGGAGGGATCATCCAGTGTGCAGGCCGCCCTTTCAGACTGGCTTCTTTCACTTAGTAGTATGTGTTTAAGTTTCTTCCATGTCTTTTCATGAATTGGTAACTCATTTTTAGCACTGAATAATATTCCATTGTCTGTTTATACCACAGTGTATTTATCCATTCACTTTCTAAAGGACATCTTGAATGCGTCCAAGTTTTGGCAGTTATAAATAAAGTTCCCGTAAGTTTCCGTGTTCAGGTTTTCATGTGGACATAGATGTCAGCATTTGAGTACATGCCAAGAACAGTGATTCCTGGATTGTGTGAGATGAGTATGTTTAGTTTTGTAGGAAACTGCCAGACTGTTTTCCAAAGTGGCTGCATCATTTTGCATTCCCACTAGTAGTGTATGAATTTGCGTTGCTTTGCATCCTCTCCAGTATTTGCTGTTGTCAGTGTTTTGGATTTTGGCCATCCTAAAAGGTGTGTGGTGGTATCTCATTGTTGTAATTCTCAATTCCTGGGACTTCCCTGGTGGCACAGTGGTTAAGAGTCTGCCTGCCAATGCAAGGGACATGGGTTTGATCCCTGGTCCAGGAAGATCCCACATGCCACGGGGCAACTAAGCCCATGTGCCACAACCACTGAGCCTGCACTCTAGAGCCCGCCAGCCACAACTACTGAGCCCATGTGCCGCAAGTACTGAAGCACCTAGGGCCAGTGCTCAGCAACAAGAGAAGCCACTGAAATAAGAAGCCTGTGCACCACAACAAAGAGTAGCCCACCCTTGCTACAGCTAGAGAAAGCCCTCGCAGCAACGAAGACCCAATGCAGCCAAGAACAAATAAATAAATAAATTTATAAAAAAATCTCAATTCCCTAATGACATGTGATATTGAACACCTTTTCATATGTTTCCTTGCCGTGTGTATATCTTCTTTAGTGAGGTGTCTGTTAAGACCTTTTGCCCATTTTTAAAAATTAGACTCTCCATTTTCTTATTGCTGTTTTAAGAATTCTTTGTAAATGTTGAATGAGAGTCCTTTATCAGATCTGCCTTTTGCAGATATTTTCTCGTAACCTGTGGCTTGTCTTTCCCTTCTCTTGACATTGTCTTTTGCAGAGCAGAAGTTTTGAATTGTCATGAAGTCCAGTTTACCAATTATTTCTTTCCTGGATTGTACTTTGGTGTTGTATTTAAAATATCCTCATCATACTTGTCACCTAGATTTTCTTCTGTGTTATCTTCTGGGAGTTCTGTGGTTTTGCATTTTAGTGTGATCCATTTGAGTTACTGTTTGTGGAAGGTGTAAAGTCTGTGTCTAGATTCATTTTTTTTTCGCGTGTGGATGTCCAATTATTCCAGCATCATTTGTTGAAAAGACTATCCTTGCTCTACTGTCCTTTGCTGCCTTTGTCAAAGATTAATTGTCTATGTTTGTGTAAGTATTTCTAGGCTCTGTATTCTGTTTCATACATTTATTTTGTTATTCTTTTATGAATATCATCCTGTCTTGATCACTGCAGCTTTATAGTAAGTTTTGAAGTCAGGTGGAGTCAGTCCTCAGACTTGCTTTTCTTTACTTACAAGTCTGTTCCTAGTTGCTCCAAACCTGTACAACTCCTTTATTTCAGTGGGTTCATGCATGTCTATGTTTTAATCCTTCCTGCTCTTACGAAGCCTATCCTGACCACCTTATCAGTCACTTCACTTTCTTTGTTTATTTAATAATTTATATTGAAATTTGTAGCTAGTCATCTTTTCTTTTTTGTTTTTAAATTTTATTTATGTATTTATTATTTTTGGGGGTACACCAAGTTCAATCATCTGTTTTTATACACATATCCCCGTATTCCCTCCCTCCCTTGACTCCCCACCCACCCTCCCTCGAGTCCCCCCCACCCTCCCTGTCCCAGTCCTCTAAGGCATCTTCCATCCTCGAGTTGAACTCCCTTTGTTATACAACAGCTTCCCACTGGTTATCTACTTTACACTTGGTAATATATATATGTCTGTGCTACTCTCTTGCTTCGTCTCAGCTTCCCCTTCACCTCCCGGCCCCTCCCAAGCCTCGAGTTCTCCAGTCCATTCTCTGCACCTGCGTCCTTGTTCTTGTCCCTGAGATCATCAGTACCATTTTTAGATTCCGTATATGTGAGTTAGCATACAATATTTGTCTTTCTCTTTCGGACTGACTTCACTCTGTATGACAGACTCTAGGTCTATCCACCTCATTACATAGAGCTCCACCTCATCCCTTTTTATAGCTGAGTAATCTTCCATTGTATATATATGCCACATCTTCTTTATCCATTCATTTGTTGATGGGCATTTAGGTTGCTTCCATGTCCTGGCTATTGTAAATAGTGCTGCAATAAACATTATGGTACATGTTTCTTTTGGGATTATGGTTTTCTTTGGGAATGTGCTCAGTAGTGAGATTACTGGATCATATGGTAGTTCTAGTTGTAGTTTTTTAAAGAACCTCCGAATTGTTTTCCATAGTGGTTGTACCAACTTACAATCCCACCAATAGTGCAGGAGAGTTCCCTTTTCTCCACACCCTCTCCAACATTTGTTGTTTCCAGATTTTGTGATGATGGCCATTCTGATCGGCGTGAGGTGACACCTCATTGTGGCTTTGACTTGCATTTCTCTAATGATTAGTGATGTTGAGCATCTTTTCATGTGTTTGTTGGCCATCTGTTTGTCTTCTTTGGAGAAATGTCTATTTAGGTCTTCCGCCCATTTGTGGATTGGGTTATTTGCTTTTTTGGTATGAAGCTGCATGAGCTGCTTGTATATTTTGGAGGTTAATCCTTTGTCCGTTGTTTCATAGGCAACTATTTTTTCCCATTCTGAGGGTTGCCTTTTAGTCTTGTTTATGGTTTCTTTCGCTGTGCAAAAGCTTTTAAGTTTTATGAGGTCCCATTTGTTTATTCTTGATTTTATTTCCATGATTCTAGGAGGTGGGTCAGAAAGGACCTTGCTTTGATGGATGTCATAGAGTGTTCTGCCTATGTTTTCCTCGAGGAGTTTGATAGTGTCTCGCCTTCCATGTAGGTCTTTAATCCATTTGGAGTTTATTTTTGTGTATGGTGTTAGGAAGTGTTCTAAGTTCATTCTTTTACATGTTGCTGTCCAATTTTCCCAGCACCACTTATTGAAGAGGCTGTCTTTTTTCCATTGTATATTCGTGCCTCCTTTGTCAAAGATAAGCTGCCCATATATGCTTGGGTTTACCTCTGAGTTCTTTATTCTGTTCTATTGATCTCACTTTCTATTTTTGTGCCAGTACCATACTGTCTTGATCATGGTGGCCTTGTAGTATAGTTTGAAGTCAGGAAGCCTAATTCCACCAACTCCGTCTTTCCTTCTCAAGATTGCTTTGGCTATTCGGGGTCTTTTGTGTTTCCCTACAAATCGTAAGATTTCTTGTTCTAGTTCTGTGAAAAATGCCGTTGGTAATTTGATCGGGATTGCGTTGAATCTGCAAATTGTTTTGGGTAAGATAGTCATTTTCACAATATTGATTCTTCCAATCCAAGAACATGGTATGTCCCTCCATCTGTTTGTGTCGTCTTTGATTTCTTTTATCAGTGTCTTAAAGTTTTCTGCATACAGATCTTTTGCCTCCTTAGGCAGATTTACTCCTAGGTATTTTCTTCTTTTGGTTGCAATGGTAAATGGGAGAGTTTCCTTAATTTCTCTTTCTGCTCTTTCGTTGTTAGTGTATAGGAATGCAAGAGATTTCTGTGCATTCATTTTGTATCCTGCTACTTTACTAAATTCATCTATCAGTGCTAGCACTTTTCTGGTAGCATCTTTAGGGTTTTCTATATATAATATCATGTCATCTGCAAAGAGTGACAATTTGACTTCTTCTTTTCCAATTTGGATTCCTTTTATTTCTTTGTCTTCTCTGATTGCTGTGGCTCAAACTTCTAAAACTATGTTGAATCTTCTCCCTTTTTTTCCTGATGAGTCTGGCTAATGGTTTATCAATTTTGTTATCTTCTCAAAGAACCAGCTTTTAGTTTTATTGATCTTTGATGTTGTTTCCTTCATTTCTTTTGCATTTATTTCTGATATGATCTTTCTGATTTCTTTCCTTCTGCTCACTTTGGGGTTTTTTCTTCTTTCTGTAATGGTTTTAGGTGTTAAGGTTAGGTTGTTTATTTGATATTTTTCTTGTTTCTTGAGCTAGGACTGTATTGCTATCAACTTCCCTCTTAGAACTGCTTTTGCTGCATCCCATAGATTTTGGGTTGTTGTGTTTTCATTGTCATTTGTTTCTAGGTATTTTTTGATTTCCTCTTTGATTTCTTGAGTGATTTCTTGGTTGTTTAATAGCATATTGGTTAGTCGCCATGTGTTTGTATTTTTTCCAGTTTTTTTCCAGTAATTGATATGTAGTCTCATGTCACTGTGGTCAGAGAAAATGCTTGATACGATTTCAATTTTTTGGAATTTACTGAGGCTTGATTTGTGACCCAAGATGTGATCTCTCCTAGAAAATTTTCCATGTGCACTTGAGAAGAAAGTGTATTCTGTCGTTTTGGGATGGAATGTCCTATAAATATTCATTAAGTCGAGATGGCCTAATGTGTCATGTAAAGGTTGCATGTCCTTATTTATTTTCTGCTTGGATGATCTGTCCATTGATGTAAGTGGGGTGTTCAAGTCTCGTCCTATTATTCTGTTACTGTTGATTTCCCCTTTTATGGCTGTTAGCATTTGCCTTATGTATTGAGGTGCTCCTATGTTGGGTGCATAGATATTTACAGTTGTTCTATGTTCTTCTTGGGTGGATCCCTTGATCATTCTGTAGTGTCCTTCCTTGTCTCTTGTAATAGTCTTTACTTTAAAGTCTAATGTGTCTGATATGAGTATTGCTACTCCAGCTTTCTTTTGACTTCCATTTGCATGGAATATCTTTTTCCATCCCTTTACTTGCCGTCTATATATGTCCCTTGGTCTGAAGTGGGTTTCTTGTAGGCAGCATATGTAAGGGTCTTGTTTTTGTATCCATTCAGCCAGTTTATGTCTTTTGGTTGGAGCATTTAATCCATGTACAATTCATGTGATGATTGACATGTATGTTCCTATTACCATTTTGTTCATTGTTTTGGGTTTGTTTTTGTAGATCTGTTCCTTCTCTTGAATTTCCTGCTTCGAAAAGTTCCTTTAGCAATTGTTGTAAGGCTGGTTTGGTGGTGCTGAATTCTCTTAGCTGTTGCTTGTCTGTAAAGCTTTTGATTTCTCCATGGAATCTGAATGAGATTCTTGCTGGGTAGAGTATGCTTGCCTGTAGGTTTTTCTCTCTCAGGACTTTCAATATATCCTGCCACTCCCTTCTGGCCTGCAGAGTTTCTGCAGAAACATAAGCTGTTATCCTTTTGCGTTATTTGTTGCTTTTCTCTTGCTGCTTTTAATATGTTTTCTTTGTGTTTAATTTTCATTAGTTTGGTTAATATGTGCCTCAGTGTATTTCTCCTTGGGTTTATTCTAGATGGGACTCTCTGCACTTCTTGGACTTGATGAATTATTTCCTTTCCAATGTTGGGGAAGTTTTCCACTATAACCTCTTCAAATATTTTCTCAGACCCTTTCGTTGTTTTTCTTCTGGGATGCCTATGATTCGAATGTTGGTGGGCTTAATGTTGTCACCAAGGTCTCTGAGACTGTCTTCCATTCTTTTTATTCTTTTTTTCTTTTTCCTGCTCTGTGGCAGTTATTTCCCCCATTCTATCTTCCAACTCACTTGTTCATTCTTCTGCCTCAGTTATTCTGCTGTTTGTAGCATCTAGAGTATTTGTAATTTCGGTTATTTTGTTATCTATTACTGTTTGTTTGTTCTTTAGTTCTTCTGAGTCCTTATTAACTGTTTCTTGTATTTTCTCTATTTTGTTATCGAGATTTTGGATCATCTTTACTATCATTACTCTGAATGCTTTTTCAGGCAATTTTCCTATTTCCTCTTCATTTATTTGGTCTTGTGTATTTTCACCTTGTTCCTTCATCTGTGACATATTTTTTTGTCATCTCATTTTTCCCCCACTTTGGATGGGTGGGACTGTGTTCCTCTCCCACTGGGTGTTTGGTCTGAGGTTTCAAGCACTGGAGTTTGTAGGCTGTTGAGTATAGCTGGGTCTTCGTGTTGAGTTGAGAACCTCTGGGAGACCTCACTCAGATGAATATTCCCTGCGAACTGGGTTTCCCTGCTAGTCCAAAGTTTTGGACTCAGAGCTCCCACCTCAGGAGCTCAGACCTGACCCTGGGCTTGTGAATCAAGATCCCACAAGCCATGTGGAGCAGGAAAATGAAAACAATTTAAAAAAAAGGTAGGAGAAGAGCAGAGCAATAGCAAGATAAAAAATACGGTAATAGGAAACTAACAGATGTGTTAGAAAAATTTAAAAAACAATGGAGTAACAGCTGGAAGGTAAAACAACTGCAATCGCCTAAGTGAGGAGGTGGAAAGAAAAAAAAAGAAAACAAAAAGCCAGAAAAGGCCTTGGCTGTGGGGGTGGGTCTTAGACAAGGGATGGCGGGGTGGGGGGGGGGTGATTTCAGCAGTGGGCAGGGCCTACACTGCGAAAAGGCCTTGGGGGTGGTGGGGAATGGGGCTTAGGCCCAATGAGGCAGAGGGGCCCAGGAATGCCTCTGGTCCTGCGGGCTAAGGACCAGGTCAAGGTACCCAGTGAGCTCCCTGGGCCCGAGTTGGTGGGAGAACTGCTAGGCACCTCCCCTAGTTCTCCAATCTTGGAGGGTCGCTCCCCCTTGGGTTCTCTTCTTCCTCACCCCCTCTCTTCTATTCCCCCAGGACCCTCACAGCTGCAGGGGGCACTGAAAGGCAGGAGACCAGACTCTGATGCCCAACAGGTTTCTCAGGGCCAACTGGGCTAGGGTAACGCCTGCGGCACTTCCCCAGATCTCCCAGTCTCCTAAGGTTCCTGTCTGCCTCTCTTCCTCTCCCCCACCCCCCACTCTCCTAGGTCCCAAGCAGCTGGAGGGGGCCTGGAGTGTGAAAGCCCAGGTCTGTGAGCCTAGCAGGCTTCCCAGAGCTAGTAGGCAGGGGAAATACCTTCTCCGCCTCCCTTGATCCTCCAATCCCAGAAGGCCCCCTCCCCTGCCTGCCTCTGCTCTTCTTCCCTGCTTTCCTTCTACACCCCTAGGACCAGTGAGACCAAGAGGGGCCCCTGGAGGACTGAAGACCAGGCCTGGGGGCACAACAGGCCTCCCGGTGCCAAGTGGGTAGGGAGATTTCCCACAGTGTCTACCCCTGATCCTCTGGTCCTGCAAGGTCCCCCCCGCCACTGCTGTCTGCCTCTCTTCCTCTTCTCCTCTCCTACCTCCCTCCCAGGCTTGTACGACCCACTCAGCCAGAGAGACCGAGGGACCAGACTCAGGAGCCCAGCAGGCTTCTTGGGCCAGTGGGCAGCGGAAATGCCTTCCACTCCTCCCCTGATCCTCTGATCCCAGAGCATCCCTCCCCTCTTCTGTCGCTCTTCTTTTCCCCCCACCGCTTCCCTCCTGTACTTCTAGGATCAACGGCCTGGAGGAGCCTTGGAAGGTGGAGGACCCGCCCAGAAGAAATACCCAGTGGTGCCTCCCCTATTCTTCTGACCTGGAGAGATCCCTTCCCACCCCCACTGTCTGCCTCGCCACCCCCCCACACCCCCAGGATCCTCGTGCCGGAGGGGGGCCTGGAGAGTAAAGGACCAAGCCTGGGAGCCCAGGTGGCCTCCCTGGCCAAGAGGGCAGGCAAAGTGCCCTCTCGCCTCCCCATCCCCCAATCTCAAGGCCCCCACCCCACCTGTCCACCTCTCCACCTCCTCACTCCTCCTCCCTCCTTCACACACCCCCAGGACCCAGGCAGCCCAGCAGGGGCCTTGGAGGGTGGATGACCCTGCTGGGGGGCCCAGCAGGCCCTCCAGCTGGGGAGCTCAGCAGGCCTCCTGGCCTCCTGGGTGGGAGAAACCCAGTTGCAGTTTCCTGATCTCCCCAGCCCTCAACGGTCCCTCCAGACCTCCCCCAGCCACCCCCCAGGGGCGCTGGTCCAGTGTGGCTTCCCCTTCCCCGCCCCCCTGACTTGCCCCAGGTCCTACCTGGTTGCTGCGGGGTTCCCGCAGTCTGCTTGGGTCTCAGGTCCCCCGCTGGCATCTGGCAACTGATCTATTTGTGGGGAGATGTGATCTCTGCGTCTTCCCAGGCTGTCATCTTGACTCCGCCCCCTTCATTAATATGTAAATAAAATATTAATTAACATTATATCATTATGAACTCAGGATCAATGAACAAGTGTAGGATTAGGACTTCCTTTATACTTTTACAACATTCCTTGAGGCCTTTAGATTTCCTCCTTTGATTTCCCTACCCCTTGTCTTCCCACTCTATTACAGGAGATTGAATATGGTTCCCTGTGTTATACAGTAAGACCTTGTTGTTTATCTATTTCATATATAGTAGTTTGTATCTGCTAATCCCAAACTCCTAATTTATCTCTTCCCCACCCACTTTCCCCTTTGCTAACCACAAATTTGTTTTCTATGTCTATGAGTCTGTCTCTGTTTTGTAAATAGGTTCATTTGTATCCTATTTTAGATGCCACACGTAAGTAACATCATATGGTGTTTATCTTCCTCTTCCTGACTTATTTCCCTTAGTATGATAATCTCCAGGTCCATTCATGTTGCTTCCAATGGCATTATTTCATTCTTTATCATGGCCCCGTAAGTATTCTATTGTATACATGTAGCAGATCTTTATGTGCTCCTCTGTAGATGGACATTAGGTTGCTCACATGTCTTGGCTACTGTAGATAGTGCTGCTGTGAACATTGGGGTGCGTGTATCTTTTCAAATTGCAGTTTGTTCTGGATAGAGGCCCCAGACTGGGATTGCTGGGTCACATGGCAACTCTATTTTGAGTTTTTTTAAGAAACCTCCATACTGTTTTCTAAAATAGCTGCACCAATTTACATTCCTACCTCCAGTGTAGGAGGGTTCCCTTTTCTCCAGGCCCTCTCCAGCATTTCTTATTTGTAGCCTTTTTCTCTTTTTTTTTAAACCTTGAAGATCACCGTTTTTAAAATTTATTTATTTATTTATTTATTTATTTATTTATTTATTTATTTATTGGCTGCATTGGGTCTTTGTTGCTGGGCCCGGGCTTTCTCTAGTTGTGATGAGCAGGGGCTGCTCTTCGTTGTGGTGCGCAGGCTTCTCAGTGCAGTGGCTTCTCTTGCTGCAGAGCTCAGGCTCTAGACTGGCAGGCTTCAGTAGTTGCAGGGTGCGGACTCAGTAGTTGGGGCGCATGGGCTCAGTTGCTCTGCGGCATGTAGGATCTTCCCGGACCAGGGATTGAACCCGTGTCCCCTGCATTGGCAGGTGGGTTCTTAACCACTGCGCCACCAGGGAAGCCCTGTCGACTTTTTAATGATGGCCATTCTGAGTGTTGTGAGGTGCTACCTCATTGTATTTTTGATTTGCATTTCTCTAATAATTAGTGATATTGAGCATCTTTTCATGTGCCTGTTGGCCATCCGAATATCTCCTTTGGAGAAATGTCTATTTAGGTACATGGACACATCTTTATCCTCCAGAGTTCATAGTTCACATGAGGGGTTATTCCTGGTATTACACATTCTGTGTGTTTAGATGAATATATAATGATATGTATCCACCATTGTAGTATCATACAGGGTGTTTTCACTACCCTAAAATCCCTCTGTGTTCTGCCTCCCTGCAATACTGTCAACGACTGATTTTTTTATGTCTCCATGGTTTTGCCTTTTCCAGAATTCAGGTGGTTGGGAGGGATCATCCAGTGTGCAGGCCGCCCTTTCAGACTGGCTTCTTTCACTTAGTAGTATGTGTTTAAGTTTCTTCCATGTCTTTTCATGAATTGGTAACTCATTTTTAGCACTGAATAATATTCCATTGTCTGTTTATACCACAGTGTATTTATCCATTCACTTTCTAAAGGACATCTTGAATGCGTCCAAGTTTTGGCAGTTATAAATAAAGTTCCCGTAAGTTTCCGTGTTCAGGTTTTCATGTGGACATAGATGTCAGCATTTGAGTACATGCCAAGAACAGTGATTCCTGGATTGTGTGAGATGAGTATGTTTAGTTTTGTAGGAAACTGCCAGACTGTTTTCCAAAGTGGCTGCATCATTTTGCATTCCCACTAGTAGTGTATGAATTTGCGTTGCTTTGCATCCTCTCCAGTATTTGCTGTTGTCAGTGTTTTGGATTTTGGCCATCCTAAAAGGTGTGTGGTGGTATCTCATTGTTGTAATTCTCAATTCCTGGGACTTCCCTGGTGGCACAGTGGTTAAGAGTCTGCCTGCCAATGCAAGGGACATGGGTTTGATCCCTGGTCCAGGAAGATCCCACATGCCACGGGGCAACTAAGCCCATGTGCCACAACCACTGAGCCTGCACTCTAGAGCCCGCCAGCCACAACTACTGAGCCCATGTGCCGCAAGTACTGAAGCACCTAGGGCCAGTGCTCAGCAACAAGAGAAGCCACTGAAATAAGAAGCCTGTGCACCACAACAAAGAGTAGCCCACCCTTGCTACAGCTAGAGAAAGCCCTCGCAGCAACGAAGACCCAATGCAGCCAAGAACAAATAAATAAATAAATTTATAAAAAAATCTCAATTCCCTAATGACATGTGATATTGAACACCTTTTCATATGTTTCCTTGCCGTGTGTATATCTTCTTTAGTGAGGTGTCTGTTAAGACCTTTTGCCCATTTTTAAAAATTAGACTCTCCATTTTCTTATTGCTGTTTTAAGAATTCTTTGTAAATGTTGAATGAGAGTCCTTTATCAGATCTGCCTTTTGCAGATATTTTCTCGTAACCTGTGGCTTGTCTTTCCCTTCTCTTGACATTGTCTTTTGCAGAGCAGAAGTTTTGAATTGTCATGAAGTCCAGTTTACCAATTATTTCTTTCCTGGATTGTACTTTGGTGTTGTATTTAAAATATCCTCATCATACTTGTCACCTAGATTTTCTTCTGTGTTATCTTCTGGAAGTTCTGTGGTTTTGCATTTTAGTGTGATCCATTTGAGTTACTGTTTGTGGAAGGTGTAAAGTCTGTGTCTAGATTCATTTTTTTTTCGCGTGTGGATGTCCAATTATTCCAGCATCATTTGTTGAAAAGACTATCCTTGTTCTACTGTTCTTTGCTGCCTTTGTCAAAGATTAATTGTCTATGTTTGTGTAAGTATTTCTAGGCTCTGTATTCTGTTTCATACATTTATTTTGTTATTCTTTTATGAATATCATCCTGTCTTGATCACTGCAGCTTTATAGTAAGTTTTGAAGTCAGGTGGAGTCAGTCCTCAGACTTGCTTTTCTTTACTTACAAGTCTGTTCCTAGTTGCTCCAAACCTGTACAACTCCTTTATTTCAGTGGGTTCATGCATGTCTATGTTTTAATCCTTCCTGCTCTTACGAAGCCTATCCTGACCACCTTATCAGTCACTTCACTTTCTTTGTTTATTTAATAATTTATATTGAAATTTGTAGCTAGTCATCTTTTCTTTTTTGTTTTTAAATTTTATTTATGTATTTATTATTTTTGGGGGTACACCAAGTTCAATCATCTGTTTTTATACACATATCCCCGTATTCCCTCCCTCCCTTGACTCCCCACCCACCCTCCCTCGAGTCCCCCCCACCCTCCCTGTCCCAGTCCTCTAAGGCATCTTCCATCCTCGAGTTGAACTCCCTTTGTTATACAACAGCTTCCCACTGGTTATCTACTTTACACTTGGTAATATATATATGTCTGTGCTACTCTCTTGCTTCGTCTCAGCTTCCCCTTCACCTCCCGGCCCCTCCCAAGCCTCGAGTTCTCCAGTCCATTCTCTGCACCTGCGTCCTTGTTCTTGTCCCTGAGATCATCAGTACCATTTTTAGATTCCGTATATGTGAGTTAGCATACAATATTTGTCTTTCTCTTTCGGACTGACTTCACTCTGTATGACAGACTCTAGGTCTATCCACCTCATTACATAGAGCTCCATCTCATCCCTTTTTATAGCTGAGTAATATTCCATTGTATATATATGCCACATCTTCTTTATCCATTCATTTGTTGATGGGCATTTAGGTTGCTTCCATGTCCTGGCTATTGTAAATAGTGCTGCAATAAACATTATGGTACATGTTTCTTTTGGGATTATGGTTTTCTTTGGGAATGTGCTCAGTAGTGAGATTACTGGATCATATGGTAGTTCTAGTTGTAGTTTTTTAAAGAACCTCCGAATTGTTTTCCATAGTGGTTGTACCAACTTACAATCCCACCAATAGTGCAGGAGAGTTCCCTTTTCTCCACACCCTCTCCAACATTTGTTGTTTCCAGATTTTGTGATGATGGCCATTCTGATCGGCGTGAGGTGACACCTCATTGTGGCTTTGACTTGCATTTCTCTAATGATTAGTGATGTTGAGCATCTTTTCATGTGTTTGTTGGCCATCTGTTTGTCTTCTTTGGAGAAATGTCTATTTAGGTCTTCCGCCCATTTGTGGATTGGGTTATTTGCTTTTTTGGTATGAAGCTGCATGAGCTGCTTGTATATTTTGGAGGTTAATCCTTTGTCCGTTGTTTCATAGGCAACTATTTTTTCCCATTCTGAGGGTTGCCTTTTAGTCTTGTTTATGGTTTCTTTCGCTGTGCAAAAGCTTTTAAGTTTTATGAGGTCCCATTTGTTTATTCTTGATTTTATTTCCATGATTCTAGGAGGTGGGTCAGAAAGGACCTTGCTTTGATGGATGTCATAGAGTGTTCTGCCTATGTTTTCCTCGAGGAGTTTGATAGTGTCTGGCCTTCCATGTAGGTCTTTAATCCATTTGGAGTTTCTTTTTGTGTATGGTGTTAGGAAGTGTTCTAAGTTCATTCTTTTACATGTTGCTGTCCAATTTTCCCAGCACCACTTATTGAAGAGGCTGTCTTTTTTCCATTGTATATTCGTGCCTCCTTTGTCAAAGATAAGCTGCCCATATATGCTTGGGTTTACCTCTGAGTTCTTTATTCTGTTCTATTGATCTCACTTTCTATTTTTGTGCCAGTACCATACTGTCTTGATCATGGTGGCCTTGTAGTATAGTTTGAAGTCAGGAAGCCTAATTCCACCAACTCCGTCTTTCCTTCTCAAGATTGCTTTGGCTATTCGGGGTCTTTTGTGTTTCCCTACAAATCGTAAGATTTCTTGTTCTAGTTCTGTGAAAAATGCCGTTGGTAATTTGATCGGGATTGCGTTGAATCTGCAAATTGTTTTGGGTAAGATAGTCATTTTCACAATATTGATTCTTCCAATCCAAGAACATGGTATGTCCCTCCATCTGTTTGTGTCGTCTTTGATTTCTTTTATCAGTGTCTTAAAGTTTTCTGCATACAGATCTTTTGCCTCCTTAGGCAGATTTACTCCTAGGTATTTTCTTCTTTTGGTTGCAATGGTAAATGGGAGAGTTTCCTTAATTTCTCTTTCTGCTCTTTCGTTGTTAGTGTATAGGAATGCAAGAGATTTCTGTGCATTCATTTTGTATCCTGCTACTTTACTAAATTCATCTATCAGTGCTAGCACTTTTCTGGTAGCATCTTTAGGGTTTTCTATATATAATATCATGTCATCTGCAAAGAGTGACAATTTGACTTCTTCTTTTCCAATTTGGATTCCTTTTATTTCTTTGTCTTCTCTGATTGCTGTGGCTCAAACTTCTAAAACTATGTTGAATCTTCTCCCTTTTTTTCCTGATGAGTCTGGCTAATGGTTTATCAATTTTGTTATCTTCTCAAAGAACCAGCTTTTAGTTTTATTGATCTTTGATGTTGTTTCCTTCATTTCTTTTGCATTTATTTCTGATATGATCTTTCTGATTTCTTTCCTTCTGCTCACTTTGGGGTTTTTTCTTCTTTCTGTAATGGTTTTAGGTGTTAAGGTTAGGTTGTTTATTTGATATTTTTCTTGTTTCTTGAGCTAGGACTGTATTGCTATCAACTTCCCTCTTAGAACTGCTTTTGCTGCATCCCATAGATTTTGGGTTGTTGTGTTTTCATTGTCATTTGTTTCTAGGTATTTTTTGATTTCCTCTTTGATTTCTTGAGTGATTTCTTGGTTGTTTAATAGCATATTGGTTAGTCGCCATGTGTTTGTATTTTTTCCAGTTTTTTTCCAGTAATTGATATGTAGTCTCATGTCACTGTGGTCAGAGAAAATGCTTGATACGATTTCAATTTTTTGGAATTTACTGAGGCTTGATTTGTGACCCAAGATGTGATCTCTCCTAGAAAATTTTCCATGTGCACTTGAGAAGAAAGTGTATTCTGTCGTTTTGGGATGGAATGTCCTATAAATATTCATTAAGTCGAGATGGCCTAATGTGTCATGTAAAGGTTGCATGTCCTTATTTATTTTCTGCTTGGATGATCTGTCCATTGATGTAAGTGGGGTGTTCAAGTCTCGTCCTATTATTCTGTTACTGTTGATTTCCCCTTTTATGGCTGTTAGCATTTGCCTTATGTATTGAGGTGCTCCTATGTTGGGTGCATAGATATTTACAGTTGTTCTATGTTCTTCTTGGGTGGATCCCTTGATCATTCTGTAGTGTCCTTCCTTGTCTCTTGTAATAGTCTTTACTTTAAAGTCTAATGTGTCTGATATGAGTATTGCTACTCCAGCTTTCTTTTGACTTCCATTTGCATGGAATATCTTTTTCCATCCCTTTACTTGCCGTCTATATATGTCCCTTGGTCTGAAGTGGGTTTCTTGTAGGCAGCATATGTAAGGGTCTTGTTTTTGTATCCATTCAGCCAGTTTATGTCTTTTGGTTGGAGCATTTAATCCATGTACAATTCATGTGATGATTGACATGTATGTTCCTATTACCATTTTGTTCATTGTTTTGGGTTTGTTTTTGTAGATCTGTTCCTTCTCTTGAATTTCCTGCTTCGAAAAGTTCCTTTAGCAATTGTTGTAAGGCTGGTTTGGTGGTGCTGAATTCTCTTAGCTGTTGCTTGTCTGTAAAGCTTTTGATTTCTCCATGGAATCTGAATGAGATTCTTGCTGGGTAGAGTATGCTTGCCTGTAGGTTTTTCTCTCTCAGGACTTTCAATATATCCTGCCACTCCCTCTGGCCTGCAGAGTTTCTGCAGAAACATAAGCTGTTATCCTTTTGCGTTATTTATTGCTTTTCTCTTGCTGCTTTTAATATGTTTTCTTTGTGTTTAATTTTCATTAGTTTGGTTAATATGTGCCTCAGTGTATTTCTCCTTGGGTTTATTCTAGATGGGACTCTCTGCACTTCTTGGACTTGATGAATTATTTCCTTTCCCATGTTGGGGAAGTTTTCCACTATAACCTCTTCAAATATTTTCTCAGACCCTTTCGTTGTTTTTCTTCTGGGATGCCTATGATTCGAATGTTGGTGGGCTTAATGTTGTCACCAAGGTCTCTGAGACTGTCTTCCATTCTTTTTATTCTTTTTTCTTTTTCCTGCTCTGTGGCAGTTATTTCCCCCATTCTATCTTCCAACTCACTTGTTCATTCTTCTGCCTCAGTTATTCTGCTGTTTGTAGCATCTAGAGTATTTGTAATTTCGGTTATTTTGTTATCTATTACTGTTTGTTTGTTCTTTAGTTCTTCTGAGTCCTTATTAACTGTTTCTTGTATTTTCTCTATTTTGTTATCGAGATTTTGGATCATCTTTACTATCATTACTCTGAATGCTTTTTCAGGCAATTTTCCTATTTCCTCTTCATTTATTTGGTCTTGTGTATTTTCACCTTGTTCCTTCATCTGTGACATATTTTTTTGTCATCTCATTTTTCCCCCACTTTGGATGGGTGGGACTGTGTTCCTCTCCCACTGGGTGTTTGGTCTGAGGTTTCAAGCACTGGAGTTTGTAGGCTGTTGAGTATAGCTGGGTCTTCGTGTTGAGTTGAGAACCTCTGGGAGACCTCACTCAGATGAATATTCCCTGCGAACTGGGTTTCCCTGCTAGTCCAAAGTTTTGGACTCAGAGCTCCCACCTCAGGAGCTCAGACCTGACCCTGGGCTTGTGAATCAAGATCCCACAAGCCATGTGGAGCAGGAAAATGAAAACAATTTAAAAAAAAGGTAGGAGAAGAGCAGAGCAATAGCAAGATAAAAAATACGGTAATAGGAAACTAACAGATGTGTTAGAAAAATTTAAAAAACAATGGAGCAACAGCTGGAAGGTAAAACAACTGCAATCGCCTAAGTGAGGAGGTGGAAAGAAAAAAAAAGAAAACAAAAAGCCAGAAAAGGCCTTGGCTGTGGGGGTGGGTCTTAGACAAGGGATGGCGGGGTGGGGGGGGGGTGATTTCAGCAGTGGGCAGGGCCTACACTGCGAAAAGGCCTTGGGGGTGGTGGGGAATGGGGCTTAGGCCCAATGAGGCAGAGGGGCCCAGGAATGCCTCTGGTCCTGCGGGCTAAGGACCAGGTCAAGGTACCCAGTGAGCTCCCTGGGCCCGAGTTGGTGGGAGAACTGCTAGGCACCTCCCCTAGTTCTCCAATCTTGGAGGGTCGCTCCCCCTTGGGTTCTCTTCTTCCTCACCCCCTCTCTTCTATTCCCCCAGGACCCTCACAGCTGCAGGGGGCACTGAAAGGCAGGAGACCAGACTCTGATGCCCAACAGGTTTCTCAGGGCCAACTGGGCTAGGGTAACGCCTGCGGCACTTCCCCAGATCTCCCAGTCTCCTAAGGTTCCTGTCTGCCTCTCTTCCTCTCCCCCACCCCCCACTCTCCTAGGTCCCAAGCAGCTGGAGGGGGCCTGGAGTGTGAAAGCCCAGGTCTGTGAGCCTAGCAGGCTTCCCAGAGCTAGTAGGCAGGGGAAATACCTTCTCCGCCTCCCTTGATCCTCCAATCCCAGAAGGCCCCCTCCCCTGCCTGCCTCTGCTCTTCTTCCCTGCTTTCCTTCTACACCCCTAGGACCAGTGAGACCAAGAGGGGCCCCTGGAGGACTGAAGACCAGGCCTGGGGGCACAACAGGCCTCCCGGTGCCAAGTGGGTAGGGAGATTTCCCACAGTGTCTACCCCTGATCCTCTGGTCCTGCAAGGTCCCCCCCGCCACTGCTGTCTGCCTCTCTTCCTCTTCTCCTCTCCTACCTCCCTCCCAGGCTTGTACGACCCACTCAGCCAGAGAGACCGAGGGACCAGACTCAGGAGCCCAGCAGGCTTCTTGGGCCAGTGGGCAGCGGAAATGCCTTCCACTCCTCCCCTGATCCTCTGATCCCAGAGCATCCCTCCCCTCTTCTGTCGCTCTTCTTTTCCCCCCACCGCTTCCCTCCTGTACTTCTAGGATCAACGGCCTGGAGGAGCCTTGGAAGGTGGAGGACCCGCCCAGAAGAAATACCC
The DNA here is from genome assembly GCF_030028045.1 of Hippopotamus amphibius kiboko. Lineage (NCBI taxonomy): Eukaryota > Metazoa > Chordata > Mammalia > Artiodactyla > Hippopotamidae > Hippopotamus > Hippopotamus amphibius. The sequence continues at coordinate 71,198,817 of NC_080198.1, read as the reverse complement.
AGTGGTGCCTCCCCTATTCTTCTGACCTGGAGAGATCCCTTCCCACCCCCACTGTCTGCCTCGCCACCCCCCCACACCCCCAGGATCCTCGTGCCGGAGGGGGGCCTGGAGAGTAAAGGACCAAGCCTGGGAGCCCAGGTGGCCTCCCTGGCCAAGAGGGCAGGCAAAGTGCCCTCTCGCCTCCCCATCCCCCAATCTCAAGGCCCCCACCCCACCTGTCCACCTCTCCACCTCCTCACTCCTCCTCCCTCCTTCACACACCCCCAGGACCCAGGCAGCCCAGCAGGGGCCTTGGAGGGTGGATGACCCTGCTGGGGGGCCCAGCAGGCCCTCCAGCTGGGGAGCTCAGCAGGCCTCCTGGCCTCCTGGGTGGGAGAAACCCAGTTGCAGTTTCCTGATCTCCCCAGCCCTCAACGGTCCCTCCAGACCTCCCCCAGCCACCCCCCAGGGGCGCTGGTCCAGTGTGGCTTCCCCTTCCCCGCCCCCCTGACTTGCCCCAGGTCCTACCTGGTTGCTGCGGGGTTCCCGCAGTCTGCTTGGGTCTCAGGTCCCCCGCTGGCATCTGGCAACTGATCTATTTGTGGGGAGATGTGATCTCTGCGTCTTCCCAGGCTGTCATCTTGACTCCGCCCCCTTCATTAATATGTAAATAAAATATTAATTAACATTATATCATTATGAACTCAGGATCAATGAACAAGTGTAGGATTAGGACTTCCTTTATACTTTTACAACATTCCTTGAGGCCTTTAGATTTCCTCCTTTGATTTCCCTACCCCTTGTCTTCCCACTCTATTACAGGAGATTGAATATGGTTCCCTGTGTTATACAGTAAGACCTTGTTGTTTATCTATTTCATATATAGTAGTTTGTATCTGCTAATCCCAAACTCCTAATTTATCTCTTCCCCACCCACTTTCCTCTTTGCTAACCACAAATTTGTTTTCTATGTCTATGAGTCTGTCTCTGTTTTGTAAATAGGTTCATTTGTATCCTATTTTAGATGCCACACGTAAGTAACATCATATGGTGTTTATCTTCCTCTTCCTGACTTATTTCCCTTAGTATGATAATCTCCAGGTCCATCCATGTTGCTTCCAATGGCATTATTTCATTCTTTATCATGGCCCCGTAAGTATTCTATTGTATACATGTAGCAGATCTTTATGTGCTCCTCTGTAGATGGACATTAGGTTGCTCACATGTCTTGGCTACTGTAGATAGTGCTGCTGTGAACATTGGGGTGCGTGTATCTTTTCAAATTGCAGTTTGTTCTGGATAGAGGCCCCAGACTGGGATTGCTGGGTCACATGGCAACTCTATTTTGAGTTTTTTTAAGAAACCTCCATACTGTTTTCTAAAATAGCTGCACCAATTTACATTCCTACCTCCAGTGTAGGAGGGTTCCCTTTTCTCCAGGCCCTCTCCAGCATTTCTTATTTGTAGCCTTTTTCTCTTTTTTTTTAAACCTTGAAGATCACCGTTTTTAAAATTTATTTATTTATTTATTTATTTATTTATTTATTTATTTATTTATTGGCTGCATTGGGTCTTTGTTGCTGGGCCCGGGCTTTCTCTAGTTGTGATGAGCAGGGGCTGCTCTTCGTTGTGGTGCGCAGGCTTCTCAGTGCAGTGGCTTCTCTTGCTGCAGAGCTCAGGCTCTAGACTGGCAGGCTTCAGTAGTTGCAGGGTGCGGACTCAGTAGTTGGGGCGCATGGGCTCAGTTGCTCTGCGGCATGTAGGATCTTCCCGGACCAGGGATTGAACCCGTGTCCCCTGCATTGGCAGGTGGGTTCTTAACCACTGCGCCACCAGGGAAGCCCTGTCGACTTTTTAATGATGGCCATTCTGAGTGTTGTGAGGTGCTACCTCATTGTATTTTTGATTTGCATTTCTCTAATAATTAGTGATATTGAGCATCTTTTCATGTGCCTGTTGGCCATCCGAATATCTCCTTTGGAGAAATGTCTATTTAGGTACATGGACACATCTTTATCCTCCAGAGTTCATAGTTCACATGAGGGGTTATTCCTGGTATTACACATTCTGTGTGTTTAGATGAATATATAATGATATGTATCCACCATTGTAGTATCATACAGGGTGTTTTCACTACCCTAAAATCCCTCTGTGTTCTGCCTCCCTGCAATACTGTCAACGACTGATTTTTTTATGTCTCCATGGTTTTGCCTTTTCCAGAATTCAGGTGGTTGGGAGGGATCATCCAGTGTGCAGGCCGCCCTTTCAGACTGGCTTCTTTCACTTAGTAGTATGTGTTTAAGTTTCTTCCATGTCTTTTCATGAATTGGTAACTCATTTTTAGCACTGAATAATATTCCATTGTCTGTTTATACCACAGTGTATTTATCCATTCACTTTCTAAAGGACATCTTGAATGCGTCCAAGTTTTGGCAGTTATAAATAAAGTTCCCGTAAGTTTCCGTGTTCAGGTTTTCATGTGGACATAGATGTCAGCATTTGAGTACATGCCAAGAACAGTGATTCCTGGATTGTGTGAGATGAGTATGTTTAGTTTTGTAGGAAACTGCCAGACTGTTTTCCAAAGTGGCTGCATCATTTTGCATTCCCACTAGTAGTGTATGAATTTGCGTTGCTTTGCATCCTCTCCAGTATTTGCTGTTGTCAGTGTTTTGGATTTTGGCCATCCTAAAAGGTGTGTGGTGGTATCTCATTGTTGTAATTCTCAATTCCTGGGACTTCCCTGGTGGCACAGTGGTTAAGAGTCTGCCTGCCAATGCAAGGGACATGGGTTTGATCCCTGGTCCAGGAAGATCCCACATGCCACGGGGCAACTAAGCCCATGTGCCACAACCACTGAGCCTGCACTCTAGAGCCCGCCAGCCACAACTACTGAGCCCATGTGCCGCAAGTACTGAAGCACCTAGGGCCAGTGCTCAGCAACAAGAGAAGCCACTGAAATAAGAAGCCTGTGCACCACAACAAAGAGTAGCCCACCCTTGCTACAGCTAGAGAAAGCCCTCGCAGCAACGAAGACCCAATGCAGCCAAGAACAAATAAATAAATAAATTTATAAAAAAATCTCAATTCCCTAATGACATGTGATATTGAACACCTTTTCATATGTTTCCTTGCCGTGTGTATATCTTCTTTAGTGAGGTGTCTGTTAAGACCTTTTGCCCATTTTTAAAAATTAGACTCTCCATTTTCTTATTGCTGTTTTAAGAATTCTTTGTAAATGTTGAATGAGAGTCCTTTATCAGATCTGCCTTTTGCAGATATTTTCTCGTAACCTGTGGCTTGTCTTTCCCTTCTCTTGACATTGTCTTTTGCAGAGCAGAAGTTTTGAATTGTCATGAAGTCCAGTTTACCAATTATTTCTTTCCTGGATTGTACTTTGGTGTTGTATTTAAAATATCCTCATCATACTTGTCACCTAGATTTTCTTCTGTGTTATCTTCTGGGAGTTCTGTGGTTTTGCATTTTAGTGTGATCCATTTGAGTTACTGTTTGTGGAAGGTGTAAAGTCTGTGTCTAGATTCATTTTTTTTTCGCGTGTGGATGTCCAATTATTCCAGCATCATTTGTTGAAAAGACTATCCTTGTTCTACTGTTCTTTGCTGCCTTTGTCAAAGATTAATTGTCTATGTTTGTGTAAGTATTTCTAGGCTCTGTATTCTGTTTCATACATTTATTTTGTTATTCTTTTATGAATATCATCCTGTCTTGATCACTGCAGCTTTATAGTAAGTTTTGAAGTCAGGTGGAGTCAGTCCTCAGACTTGCTTTTCTTTACTTACAAGTCTGTTCCTAGTTGCTCCAAACCTGTACAACTCCTTTATTTCAGTGGGTTCATGCATGTCTATGTTTTAATCCTTCCTGCTCTTACGAAGCCTATCCTGACCACCTTATCAGTCACTTCACTTTCTTTGTTTATTTAATAATTTATATTGAAATTTGTAGCTAGTCATCTTTTCTTTTTTGTTTTTAAATTTTATTTATGTATTTATTATTTTTGGGGGTACACCAAGTTCAATCATCTGTTTTTATACACATATCCCCGTATTCCCTCCCTCCCTTGACTCCCCACCCACCCTCCCTCGAGTCCCCCCCACCCTCCCTGTCCCAGTCCTCTAAGGCATCTTCCATCCTCGAGTTGAACTCCCTTTGTTATACAACAGCTTCCCACTGGTTATCTACTTTACACTTGGTAATATATATATGTCTGTGCTACTCTCTTGCTTCGTCTCAGCTTCCCCTTCACCTCCCGGCCCCTCCCAAGCCTCGAGTTCTCCAGTCCATTCTCTGCACCTGCGTCCTTGTTCTTGTCCCTGAGATCATCAGTACCATTTTTAGATTCCGTATATGTGAGTTAGCATACAATATTTGTCTTTCTCTTTCGGACTGACTTCACTCTGTATGACAGACTCTAGGTCTATCCACCTCATTACATAGAGCTCCATCTCATCCCTTTTTATAGCTGAGTAATATTCCATTGTATATATATGCCACATCTTCTTTATCCATTCATTTGTTGATGGGCATTTAGGTTGCTTCCATGTCCTGGCTATTGTAAATAGTGCTGCAATAAACATTATGGTACATGTTTCTTTTGGGATTATGGTTTTCTTTGGGAATGTGCTCAGTAGTGAGATTACTGGATCATATGGTAGTTCTAGTTGTAGTTTTTTAAAGAACCTCCGAATTGTTTTCCATAGTGGTTGTACCAACTTACAATCCCACCAATAGTGCAGGAGAGTTCCCTTTTCTCCACACCCTCTCCAACATTTGTTGTTTCCAGATTTTGTGATGATGGCCATTCTGATCGGCGTGAGGTGACACCTCATTGTGGCTTTGACTTGCATTTCTCTAATGATTAGTGATGTTGAGCATCTTTTCATGTGTTTGTTGGCCATCTGTTTGTCTTCTTTGGAGAAATGTCTATTTAGGTCTTCCGCCCATTTGTGGATTGGGTTATTTGCTTTTTTGGTATGAAGCTGCATGAGCTGCTTGTATATTTTGGAGGTTAATCCTTTGTCCGTTGTTTCATAGGCAACTATTTTTTCCCATTCTGAGGGTTGCCTTTTAGTCTTGTTTATGGTTTCTTTCGCTGTGCAAAAGCTTTTAAGTTTTATGAGGTCCCATTTGTTTATTCTTGATTTTATTTCCATGATTCTAGGAGGTGGGTCAGAAAGGACCTTGCTTTGATGGATGTCATAGAGTGTTCTGCCTATGTTTTCCTCGAGGAGTTTGATAGTGTCTGGCCTTCCATGTAGGTCTTTAATCCATTTGGAGTTTCTTTTTGTGTATGGTGTTAGGAAGTGTTCTAAGTTCATTCTTTTACATGTTGCTGTCCAATTTTCCCAGCACCACTTATTGAAGAGGCTGTCTTTTTTCCATTGTATATTCGTGCCTCCTTTGTCAAAGATAAGCTGCCCATATATGCTTGGGTTTACCTCTGAGTTCTTTATTCTGTTCTATTGATCTCACTTTCTATTTTTGTGCCAGTACCATACTGTCTTGATCATGGTGGCCTTGTAGTATAGTTTGAAGTCAGGAAGCCTAATTCCACCAACTCCGTCTTTCCTTCTCAAGATTGCTTTGGCTATTCGGGGTCTTTTGTGTTTCCCTACAAATCGTAAGATTTCTTGTTCTAGTTCTGTGAAAAATGCCGTTGGTAATTTGATCGGGATTGCGTTGAATCTGCAAATTGTTTTGGGTAAGATAGTCATTTTCACAATATTGATTCTTCCAATCCAAGAACATGGTATGTCCCTCCATCTGTTTGTGTCGTCTTTGATTTCTTTTATCAGTGTCTTAAAGTTTTCTGCATACAGATCTTTTGCCTCCTTAGGCAGATTTACTCCTAGGTATTTTCTTCTTTTGGTTGCAATGGTAAATGGGAGAGTTTCCTTAATTTCTCTTTCTGCTCTTTCGTTGTTAGTGTATAGGAATGCAAGAGATTTCTGTGCATTCATTTTGTATCCTGCTACTTTACTAAATTCATCTATCAGTGCTAGCACTTTTCTGGTAGCATCTTTAGGGTTTTCTATATATAATATCATGTCATCTGCAAAGAGTGACAATTTGACTTCTTCTTTTCCAATTTGGATTCCTTTTATTTCTTTGTCTTCTCTGATTGCTGTGGCTCAAACTTCTAAAACTATGTTGAATCTTCTCCCTTTTTTTCCTGATGAGTCTGGCTAATGGTTTATCAATTTTGTTATCTTCTCAAAGAACCAGCTTTTAGTTTTATTGATCTTTGATGTTGTTTCCTTCATTTCTTTTGCATTTATTTCTGATATGATCTTTCTGATTTCTTTCCTTCTGCTCACTTTGGGGTTTTTTCTTCTTTCTGTAATGGTTTTAGGTGTTAAGGTTAGGTTGTTTATTTGATATTTTTCTTGTTTCTTGAGCTAGGACTGTATTGCTATCAACTTCCCTCTTAGAACTGCTTTTGCTGCATCCCATAGATTTTGGGTTGTTGTGTTTTCATTGTCATTTGTTTCTAGGTATTTTTTGATTTCCTCTTTGATTTCTTGAGTGATTTCTTGGTTGTTTAATAGCATATTGGTTAGTCGCCATGTGTTTGTATTTTTTCCAGTTTTTTTCCAGTAATTGATATGTAGTCTCATGTCACTGTGGTCAGAGAAAATGCTTGATACGATTTCAATTTTTTGGAATTTACTGAGGCTTGATTTGTGACCCAAGATGTGATCTCTCCTAGAAAATTTTCCATGTGCACTTGAGAAGAAAGTGTATTCTGTCGTTTTGGGATGGAATGTCCTATAAATATTCATTAAGTCGAGATGGCCTAATGTGTCATGTAAAGGTTGCATGTCCTTATTTATTTTCTGCTTGGATGATCTGTCCATTGATGTAAGTGGGGTGTTCAAGTCTCGTCCTATTATTCTGTTACTGTTGATTTCCCCTTTTATGGCTGTTAGCATTTGCCTTATGTATTGAGGTGCTCCTATGTTGGGTGCATAGATATTTACAGTTGTTCTATGTTCTTCTTGGGTGGATCCCTTGATCATTCTGTAGTGTCCTTCCTTGTCTCTTGTAATAGTCTTTACTTTAAAGTCTAATGTGTCTGATATGAGTATTGCTACTCCAGCTTTCTTTTGACTTCCATTTGCATGGAATATCTTTTTCCATCCCTTTACTTGCCGTCTATATATGTCCCTTGGTCTGAAGTGGGTTTCTTGTAGGCAGCATATGTAAGGGTCTTGTTTTTGTATCCATTCAGCCAGTTTATGTCTTTTGGTTGGAGCATTTAATCCATGTACAATTCATGTGATGATTGACATGTATGTTCCTATTACCATTTTGTTCATTGTTTTGGGTTTGTTTTTGTAGATCTGTTCCTTCTCTTGAATTTCCTGCTTCGAAAAGTTCCTTTAGCAATTGTTGTAAGGCTGGTTTGGTGGTGCTGAATTCTCTTAGCTGTTGCTTGTCTGTAAAGCTTTTGATTTCTCCATGGAATCTGAATGAGATTCTTGCTGGGTAGAGTATGCTTGCCTGTAGGTTTTTCTCTCTCAGGACTTTCAATATATCCTGCCACTCCCTTCTGGCCTGCAGAGTTTCTGCAGAAACATAAGCTGTTATCCTTTTGCGTTATTTGTTGCTTTTCTCTTGCTGCTTTTAATATGTTTTCTTTGTGTTTAATTTTCATTAGTTTGGTTAATATGTGCCTCAGTGTATTTCTCCTTGGGTTTATTCTAGATGGGACTCTCTGCACTTCTTGGACTTGATGAATTATTTCCTTTCCAATGTTGGGGAAGTTTTCCACTATAACCTCTTCAAATATTTTCTCAGACCCTTTCGTTGTTTTTCTTCTGGGATGCCTATGATTCGAATGTTGGTGGGCTTAATGTTGTCACCAAGGTCTCTGAGACTGTCTTCCATTCTTTTTATTCTTTTTTCTTTTTCCTGCTCTGTGGCAGTTATTTCCCCCATTCTATCTTCCAACTCACTTGTTCATTCTTCTGCCTCAGTTATTCTGCTGTTTGTAGCATCTAGAGTATTTGTAATTTCGGTTATTTTGTTATCTATTACTGTTTGTTTGTTCTTTAGTTCTTCTGAGTCCTTATTAACTGTTTCTTGTATTTTCTCTATTTTGTTATCGAGATTTTGGATCATCTTTACTATCATTACTCTGAATGCTTTTTCAGGCAATTTTCCTATTTCCTCTTCATTTATTTGGTCTTGTGTATTTTCACCTTGTTCCTTCATCTGTGACATATTTTTTTGTCATCTCATTTTTCCCCCACTTTGGATGGGTGGGACTGTGTTCCTCTCCCACTGGGTGTTTGGTCTGAGGTTTCAAGCACTGGAGTTTGTAGGCTGTTGAGTATAGCTGGGTCTTCGTGTTGAGTTGAGAACCTCTGGGAGACCTCACTCAGATGAATATTCCCTGCGAACTGGGTTTCCCTGCTAGTCCAAAGTTTTGGACTCAGAGCTCCCACCTCAGGAGCTCAGACCTGACCCTGGGCTTGTGAATCAAGATCCCACAAGCCATGTGGAGCAGGAAAATGAAAACAATTTAAAAAAAAGGTAGGAGAAGAGCAGAGCAATAGCAAGATAAAAAATACGGTAATAGGAAACTAACAGATGTGTTAGAAAAATTTAAAAAACAATGGAGCAACAGCTGGAAGGTAAAACAACTGCAATCGCCTAAGTGAGGAGGTGGAAAGAAAAAAAAAGAAAACAAAAAGCCAGAAAAGGCCTTGGCTGTGGGGGTGGGTCTTAGACAAGGGATGGCGGGGTGGGGGGGGGGTGATTTCAGCAGTGGGCAGGGCCTACACTGCGAAAAGGCCTTGGGGGTGGTGGGGAATGGGGCTTAGGCCCAATGAGGCAGAGGGGCCCAGGAATGCCTCTGGTCCTGCGGGCTAAGGACCAGGTCAAGGTACCCAGTGAGCTCCCTGGGCCCGAGTTGGTGGGAGAACTGCTAGGCACCTCCCCTAGTTCTCCAATCTTGGAGGGTCGCTCCCCCTTGGGTTCTCTTCTTCCTCACCCCCTCTCTTCTATTCCCCCAGGACCCTCACAGCTGCAGGGGGCACTGAAAGGCAGGAGACCAGACTCTGATGCCCAACAGGTTTCTCAGGGCCAACTGGGCTAGGGTAACGCCTGCGGCACTTCCCCAGATCTCCCAGTCTCCTAAGGTTCCTGTCTGCCTCTCTTCCTCTCCCCCACCCCCCACTCTCCTAGGTCCCAAGCAGCTGGAGGGGGCCTGGAGTGTGAAAGCCCAGGTCTGTGAGCCTAGCAGGCTTCCCAGAGCTAGTAGGCAGGGGAAATACCTTCTCCGCCTCCCTTGATCCTCCAATCCCAGAAGGCCCCCTCCCCTGCCTGCCTCTGCTCTTCTTCCCTGCTTTCCTTCTACACCCCTAGGACCAGTGAGACCAAGAGGGGCCCCTGGAGGACTGAAGACCAGGCCTGGGGGCACAACAGGCCTCCCGGTGCCAAGTGGGTAGGGAGATTTCCCACAGTGTCTACCCCTGATCCTCTGGTCCTGCAAGGTCCCCCCCGCCACTGCTGTCTGCCTCTCTTCCTCTTCTCCTCTCCTACCTCCCTCCCAGGCTTGTACGACCCACTCAGCCAGAGAGACCGAGGGACCAGACTCAGGAGCCCAGCAGGCTTCTTGGGCCAGTGGGCAGCGGAAATGCCTTCCACTCCTCCCCTGATCCTCTGATCCCAGAGCATCCCTCCCCTCTTCTGTCGCTCTTCTTTTCCCCCCACCGCTTCCCTCCTGTACTTCTAGGATCAACGGCCTGGAGGAGCCTTGGAAGGTGGAGGACCCGCCCAGAAGAAATACCCAGTGGTGCCTCCCCTATTCTTCTGACCTGGAGAGATCCCTTCCCACCCCCACTGTCTGCCTCGCCACCCCCCCACACCCCCAGGATCCTCGTGCCGGAGGGGGGCCTGGAGAGTAAAGGACCAAGCCTGGGAGCCCAGGTGGCCTCCCTGGCCAAGAGGGCAGGCAAAGTGCCCTCTCGCCTCCCCATCCCCCAATCTCAAGGCCCCCACCCCACCTGTCCACCTCTCCACCTCCTCACTCCTCCTCCCTCCTTCACACACCCCCAGGACCCAGGCAGCCCAGCAGGGGCCTTGGAGGGTGGATGACCCTGCTGGGGGGCCCAGCAGGCCCTCCAGCTGGGGAGCTCAGCAGGCCTCCTGGCCTCCTGGGTGGGAGAAACCCAGTTGCAGTTTCCTGATCTCCCCAGCCCTCAACGGTCCCTCCAGACCTCCCCCAGCCACCCCCCAGGGGCGCTGGTCCAGTGTGGCTTCCCCTTCCCCGCCCCCCTGACTTGCCCCAGGTCCTACCTGGTTGCTGCGGGGTTCCCGCAGTCTGCTTGGGTCTCAGGTCCCCCGCTGGCATCTGGCAACTGATCTATTTGTGGGGAGATGTGATCTCTGCGTCTTCCCAGGCTGTCATCTTGACTCCGCCCCCTTCATTAATATGTAAATAAAATATTAATTAACATTATATCATTATGAACTCAGGATCAATGAACAAGTGTAGGATTAGGACTTCCTTTATACTTTTACAACATTCCTTGAGGCCTTTAGATTTCCTCCTTTGATTTCCCTACCCCTTGTCTTCCCACTCTATTACAGGAGATTGAATATGGTTCCCTGTGTTATACAGTAAGACCTTGTTGTTTATCTATTTCATATATAGTAGTTTGTATCTGCTAATCCCAAACTCCTAATTTATCTCTTCCCCACCCACTTTCCTCTTTGCTAACCACAAATTTGTTTTCTATGTCTATGAGTCTGTCTCTGTTTTGTAAATAGGTTCATTTGTATCCTATTTTAGATGCCACACGTAAGTAACATCATATGGTGTTTATCTTCCCCTCTTCCTGACTTATTTCCCTTAGTATGATAATCTCCAGGTCCATCCATGTTGCTTCCAATGGCATTATTTCATTCTTTATCATGGCCCCGTAAGTATTTCTATTGTATACATGTAGCAGATCTTTATGTGCTCCTCTGTAGATGGACATTAGGTTGCTCACATGTCTTGGATGTAGATAGTGCTGCTGTGAACATTGGGGTGCGTGTATCTTTTCAAATTGCAGTTTGTTCTGGATAGAGGCCCCAGACTGGGATTGCTGGGTCACATGGCAACTCTATTTTGAGTTTTTTTAAGAAACCTGCATACTGTTTTCTAAAATAGCTGCACCAATTTACATTCCTACCTCCAGTGTAGGAGGGTTCCCTTTTCTCCAGGCCCTCTCCAGCATTTCTTATTTGTAGCCTTTTTCTCTTTTTTTTTAAACCTTGAAGATCACCGTTTTTAAAATTTATTTATTTATTTATTTATTTATTTATTTATTTATTTATTTATTGGCTGCATTGGGTCTTTGTTGCTGGGCCCGGGCTTTCTCTAGTTGTGATGAGCAGGGGCTGCTCTTCGTTGTGGTGCGCAGGCTTCTCAGTGCAGTGGCTTCTCTTGCTGCGGAGCTCAGGCTCTAGGCTGGCAGGCTTCAGTAGTTGCAGGGTGCGGACTCAGTAGTTGGGGTGCACGGGCTCAGTTGCTCTGCGGCATGTAGGATCTTCCCGGACCAGGGATTGAACCCGTGTCCCCTGCATTGGCAGGTGGGTTCTTAACCACTGCGCCACCAGGGAAGCCCTGTCGACTTTTTAATGATGGCCATTCTGACTGTTGTGAGGTGCTACCTCATTGTATTTTTGATTTGCATTTCTCTAATAATTAGTGATATTGAGCATCTTTTCATGTGCCTGTTGGCCATCCGAATATCTCCTTTGGAGAAATGTCTATTTAGGTACATGGACACATCTTTATCCTCCAGAGTTCATAGTTCACATGAGGGGTTATTCCTGGTATTACACATTCTGTGTGTTTAGATGAATATATAATGATATGTATCCACCATTGTAGTATCATACAGGGTGTTTTCACTACCCTAAAAACCCTCTGTGTTCTGCCTCCCTGCAATACTGTCAACGACTGATTGTTTTATGTCCCCATGGTTTTGCCTTTTCCAGAATTCAGGTGGTTGGGAGGGATCATCCAGTGTGCAGGCCGCCCTTTCAGACTGGCTTCTTTCACTTAGTAGTATGTGTTTAAGTTTCTTCCATGTCTTTTCATGAATTGGTAACTCATTTTTAGCACTGAATAATATTCCATTGTCTGTTTATACCACAGTGTATTTATCCATTCACTTTCTAAAGGACATCTTGAATGCGTCCAAGTTTTGGCAGTTATAAATAAAGTTCCCGTAAGTTTCCGTGTTCAGGTTTTCATGTGGACATAGATGTCAGCATTTGAGTACATGCCAAGAACAGTGATTCCTGGATTGTGTGAGATGAGTATGTTTAGTTTTGTAGGAAACTGCCAGACTGTTTTCCAAAGTGGCTGCATCATTTTGCATTCCCACTAGTAGTGTATGAATTTGCGTTGCTTTGCATCCTCTCCAGTATTTGCTGTTGTCAGTGTTTTGGATTTTGGCCATCCTAAAAGGTGTGTGGTGGTATCTCATTGTTGTAATTCTCAATTCCTGGGACTTCCCTGGTGGCACAGTGGTTAAGAGTCTGCCTGCCAATGCAAGGGACATGGGTTTGATCCCTGGTCCAGGAAGATCCCACATGCCACGGGGCAACTAAGCCCATGTGCCACAACCACTGAGCCTGCACTCTAGAGCCCACCAGCCACAACTACTGAGCCCATGTGCCGCAAGTACTGAAGCACCTAGGGCCAGTGCTCAGCAACAAGAGAAGCCACTGAAATAAGAAGCCTGTGTACCACAAGAAAGAGTAGCCCGCCCTTGCTACAGCTAGAGAAAGCCCTCGCAGCAACGAAGACCCAATGCAGCCAAGAATAAATAAATAAATAAATAAATTTATAAAAAAATCTCAATTCCCTAATGACATGTGATATTGAACACCTTTTCATATGCTTCCTTGCCAGGTGTATATCTTCTTTAGTGAGGTGTCTGTTAAGACCTTTTGCCCATTTTTAAAAATTAGACTCTCCATTTTCTTATTGCTGTTTTAAGAATTCTTTGTAAATGTTGAATGATAGTCCTTTATCAGATCTGCCTTTTGCAGATATTTTCTCGTAACCTGTGGCTTGTCTTTCCCTTCTCTTGACATTGTCTTTTGCAGAGCAGAAGTTTTGAATTGTCATGAAGTCCAGTTTACCAATTATTTCTTTCCTGGATTGTACTTTGGTGTTGTATTTAAAATATCCTCATCATACTTGTCACCTAGATTTTCTTCTGTGTTATCTTCTGGGAGTTCTGTGGTTTTGCATTTTAGTGTGATCCATTTGAGTTACTGTTTGTGGAAGGTGTAAAGTCTGTGTCTAGATTCATTTTTTTTTCGCGTGTGGATGTCCAATTATTCCAGCATCATTTGTTGAAAAGACTATCCTTGTTCTACTGTCCTTTGCTGCCTTTGTCAAAGATTAATTGTCTATGTTTGTGTAAGTATTTCTAGGCTCTGTATTCTGTTTCATACATTTATTTTGTTATTCTTTTATGAATATCATCCTGTCTTGATCACTGCAGCTTTATAGTAAGTTTTGAAGTCAGGTGGAGTCAGTCCTCAGACTTGCTTTTCTTTACTTAAAAGTCTGTTCCTAGTTGCTCCAAACCTGTACAACTCCTTTATTTCAGTGGGTTCATGCATGTCTATGTTTTAATCCTACCTGCTCTTACGAAGCCTATCCTGACCACCTTATCAGTCACTTCACTTTCTTTGTTTATTTAATAATTTATATTGAAATTTGTAGCTAGTCATCTTTTCTTTTTTGTTTTTAAATTTTATTTATGTATTTATTATTTTTGGGGGGTACACCAAGTTCAATCATCTGTTTTTATACACATATCCCCGTATTCCCTCCCTCCCTTGACTCCCCACCCACCCTCCCTCGAGTCCCCCCCACCCTCCCTGTCCCAGTCCTCTAAGGCATCTTCCATCCTCGAGTTGAACTCCCTTTGTTATACAACAGCTTCCCACTGGTTATCTACTTTACACTTGGTAATATATATATGTCTGTGCTACTCTCTTGCTTCGTCTCAGCTTCCCCTTCACCTCCCGGCCCCTCCCAAGCCTCGAGTTCTCCAGTCCATTCTCTGCACCTGCGTCCTTGTTCTTGTCCCTGAGATCATCAGTACCATTTTTAGATTCCGTATATGTGAGTTAGCATACAATATTTGTCTTTCTCTTTCGGACTGACTTCACTCTGTATGACAGACTCTAGGTCTATCCACCTCATTACATAGAGCTCCATCTCATCCCTTTTTATAGCTGAGTAATATTCCATTGTATATATATGCCACATCTTCTTTATCCATTCATTTGTTGATGGGCATTTAGGTTGCTTCCGTGTCCTGGCTATTGTAAATAGTGCTGCAATAAACATTATGGTACATGTTTCTTTTGGGATTATGGTTTTCTTTGGGTATGTGCTCAGTAGTGGGATTACTGGACCATATGGTAGTTCTAGTTGTAGTTTTTTAAAGAACCTCCGAATTGTTTTCCATAGTGGTTGTACCAACTTACAATCCCACCAATAGTGCAGGAGAGTTCTCTTTTCTCCACACCCTCTCCAACATTTGTTGTTTCCAGATTTTGTGATGATGGCCATTCTGATCGGCGTGAGGTGACACCTCATTGTGGCTTTGACTTGCATTTCTCTAATGATTAGTGATGTTGAGCATCTTTTCATGTGTTTGTTGGCCATCTGTTTGTCTTCTTTGGAGAAATGTCTATTTAGGTCTTCCGCCCATTTGTGGATTGGGTTATTTGCTTTTTTGGTATGAAGCTGCATGAGCTGCTTGTATATTTTGGAGGTTAATCCTTTGTCCATTGTTTCATAGGCAACTATTTTTTCCCATTCTGAGGGTTGCCTTTTAGTCTTGTTTATGGTTTCTTTCGCTGTGCAAAAGCTTTTAAGTTTTATGAGGTCCCATTTGTTTATTCTTGATTTTATTTCCATGATTCTAGGAGGTGGGTCAGAAAGGACCTTGCTTTGATGGATGTCATAGAGTGTTCTGCCTATGTTTTCCTCGAGGAGTTTGATAGTGTCTCGCCTTCCATGTAGGTCTTTAATCCATTTGGAGTTTCTTTTTGTGTATGGTGTTAGGAAGTGTTCTAAGTTCATTCTTTTACATGTTGCTGTCCAATTTTCCCAGCACCACTTATTGAAGAGGCTGTCTTTTTTCCATTGTATATTCGTGCCTCCTTTGTCAAAGATAAGCTGCCCATATATGCTTGGGTTTACCTCTGAGTTCTTTATTCTGTTCTATTGATCTCACTTTCTATTTTTGTGCCAGTACCATACTGTCTTGATCATGGTGGCCTTGTAGTATAGTTTGAAGTCAGGAAGCCTAATTCCACCAACTCCGTCTTTCCTTCTCAAGATTGCTTTGGCTATTCGGGGTCTTTTGTGTTTCCCTACAAATCGTAAGATTTCTTGTTCTAGTTCTGTGAAAAATGCCGTTGGTAATTTGATCGGGATTGCGTTGAATCTGCAAATTGTTTTGGGTAAGATAGTCATTTTCACAATATTGATTCTTCCAATCCAAGAACATGGTATGTCCCTCCATCTGTTTGTGTCGTCTTTGATTTCTTTTATCAGTGTCTTAAAGTTTTCTGCATACAGATCTTTTGCCTCCTTAGGCAGATTTACTCCTAGGTATTTTCTTCTTTTGGTTGCAATGGTAAATGGGAGAGTTTCCTTAATTTCTCTTTCTGCTCTTTCGTTGTTAGTGTATAGGAATGCAAGAGATTTCTGTGCATTCATTTTGTATCCTGCTACTTTACTAAATTCATCTATCAGTGCTAGCACTTTTCTGGTAGCATCTTTAGGGTTTTCTATATATAATATCATGTCATCTGCAAAGAGTGACAATTTGACTTCTTCTTTTCCAATTTGGATTCCTTTTATTTCTTTGTCTTCTCTGATTGCTGTGGCTCAAACTTCTAAAACTATGTTGAATCTTCTCCCTTTTTTTCCTGATGAGTCTGGCTAATGGTTTATCAATTTTGTTATCTTCTCAAAGAACCAGCTTTTAGTTTTATTGATCTTTGATGTTGTTTCCTTCATTTCTTTTGCATTTATTTCTGATATGATCTTTCTGATTTCTTTCCTTCTGCTCACTTTGGGGTTTTTTCTTCTTTCTGTAATGGTTTTAGGTGTTAAGGTTAGGTTGTTTATTTGATATTTTTCTTGTTTCTTGAGCTAGGACTGTATTGCTATCAACTTCCCTCTTAGAACTGCTTTTGCTGCATCCCATAGATTTTGGGTTGTTGTGTTTTCATTGTCATTTGTTTCTAGGTATTTTTTGATTTCCTCTTTGATTTCTTGAGTGATTTCTTGGTTGTTTAATAGCATATTGGTTAGTCGCCATGTGTTTGTATTTTTTCCAGTTTTTTTCCAGTAATTGATATGTAGTCTCATGTCACTGTGGTCAGAGAAAATGCTTGATACGATTTCAATTTTTTGGAATTTACTGAGGCTTGATTTGTGACCCAAGATGTGATCTCTCCTAGAAAATTTTCCATGTGCACTTGAGAAGAAAGTGTATTCTGTCGTTTTGGGATGGAATGTCCTATAAATATTCATTAAGTCGAGATGGCCTAATGTGTCATGTAAAGGTTGCATGTCCTTATTTATTTTCTGTTTGGATGATCTGTCCATTGATGTAAGTGGGGTGTTCAAGTCTCGTCCTATTATTCTGTTACTGTTGATTTCCCCTTTTATGGCTGTTAGCATTTGCCTTATGTATTGAGGTGCTCCTATGTTGGGTGCATAGATATTTACAGTTGTTCTATGTTCTTCTTGGGTGGATCCCTTGATCATTCTGTAGTGTCCTTCCTTGTCTCTTGTAATAGTCTTTACTTTAAAGTCTAATGTGTCTGATATGAGTATTGCTACTCCAGCTTTCTTTTGACTTCCATTTGCATGGAATATCTTTTTCCATCCCTTTACTTGCCGTCTATATATGTCCCTTGGTCTGAAGTGGGTTTCTTGTAGGCAGCATATGTAAGGGTCTTGTTTTTGTATCCATTCAGCCAGTTTATGTCTTTTGGTTGGAGCATTTAATCCATGTACAATTCATGTGATGATTGACATGTATGTTCCTATTACCATTTTGTTCATTGTTTTGGGTTTGTTTTTGTAGATCTGTTCCTTCTCTTGAATTTCCTGCTTCGAAAAGTTCCTTTAGCAATTGTTGTAAGGCTGGTTTGGTGGTGCTGAATTCTCTTAGCTGTTGCTTGTCTGTAAAGCTTTTGATTTCTCCATGGAATCTGAATGAGATTCTTGCTGGGTAGAGTATGCTTGCCTGTAGGTTTTTCTCTCTCAGGACTTTCAATATATCCTGCCACTCCCTTCTGGCCTGCAGAGTTTCTGCAGAAACATAAGCTGTTATCCTTTTGCGTTATTTATTGCTTTTCTCTTGCTGCTTTTAATATGTTTTCTTTGTGTTTAATTTTCATTAGTTTGGTTAATATGTGCCTCAGTGTATTTCTCCTTGGGTTTATTCTAGATGGGACTCTCTGCACTTCTTGGACTTGATGAATTATTTCCTTTCCCATGTTGGGGAAGTTTTCCACTATAACCTCTTCAAATATTTTCTCAGACCCTTTCGTTGTTTTTCTTCTGGGATGCCTATGATTCGAATGTTGGTGGGCTTAATGTTGTCACCAAGGTCTCTGAGACTGTCTTCCATTCTTTTTATTCTTTTTTCTTTTTCCTGCTCTGTGGCAGTTATTTCCCCCATTCTATCTTCCAACTCACTTGTTCATTCTTCTGCCTCAGTTATTCTGCTGTTTGTAGCATCTAGAGTATTTGTAATTTCGGTTATTTTGTTATCTATTACTGTTTGTTTGTTCTTTAGTTCTTCTGAGTCCTTATTAACTGTTTCTTGTATTTTCTCTATTTTGTTATCGAGATTTTGGATCATCTTTACTATCATTACTCTGAATGCTTTTTCAGGCAATTTTCCTATTTCCTCTTCATTTATTTGGTCTTGTGTATTTTCACCTTGTTCCTTCATCTGTGACATATTTTTTTGTCATCTCATTTTTCCCCCACTTTGGATGGGTGGGACTGTGTTCCTCTCCCACTGGGTGTTTGGTCTGAGGTTTCAAGCACTGGAGTTTGTAGGCTGTTGAGTATAGCTGGGTCTTCGTGTTGAGTTGAGAACCTCTGGGAGACCTCACTCAGATGAATATTCCCTGCGAACTGGGTTTCCCTGCTAGTCCAAAGTTTTGGACTCAGAGCTCCCACCTCAGGAGCTCAGACCTGACCCTGGGCTTGTGAATCAAGATCCCACAAGCCATGTGGAGCAGGAAAATGAAAACAATTTAAAAAAAAGGTAGGAGAAGAGCAGAGCAATAGCAAGATAAAAAATACGGTAATAGGAAACTAACAGATGTGTTAGAAAAATTTAAAAAACAATGGAGCAACAGCTGGAAGGTAAAACAACTGCAATCGCCTAAGTGAGGAGGTGGAAAGAAAAAAAAAGAAAACAAAAAGCCAGAAAAGGCCTTGGCTGTGGGGGTGGGTCTTAGACAAGGGATGGCGGGGTGGGGGGGGGGGGTGATTTCAGCAGTGGGCAGGGCCTACACTGCGAAAAGGCCTTGGGGGTGGTGGGGAATGGGGCTTAGGCCCAATGAGGCAGAGGGGCCCAGGAATGCCTCTGGTCCTGCGGGCTAAGGACCAGGTCAAGGTACCCAGTGAGCTCCCTGGGCCCGAGTTGGTGGGAGAACTGCTAGGCACCTCCCCTAGTTCTCCAATCTTGGAGGGTCGCTCCCCCTTGGGTTCTCTTCTTCCTCACCC
Source organism: Hippopotamus amphibius kiboko (assembly GCF_030028045.1). Lineage (NCBI taxonomy): Eukaryota > Metazoa > Chordata > Mammalia > Artiodactyla > Hippopotamidae > Hippopotamus > Hippopotamus amphibius. The sequence goes on along the minus strand of NC_080198.1, from coordinate 71,180,018 downwards.
CCTCTCTTCTATTCCCCCAGGACCCTCACAGCTGCAGGGGGCACTGAAAGGCAGGAGACCAGACTCTGATGCCCAACAGGTTTCTCAGGGCCAACTGGGCTAGGGTAACGCCTGCGGCACTTCCCCAGATCTCCCAGTCTCCTAAGGTTCCTGTCTGCCTCTCTTCCTCTCCCCCACCCCCCACTCTCCTAGGTCCCAAGCAGCTGGAGGGGGCCTGGAGTGTGAAAGCCCAGGTCTGTGAGCCTAACAGGCTTCCCAGAGCTAGTAGGCAGGGGAAATACCTTCTCCGCCTCCCTTGATCCTCCAATCCCAGAAGGCCCCCTCCCCTGCCTGCCTCTGCTCTTCTTCCCTGCTTTCCTTCTACACCCCTAGGACCAGTGAGACCAAGAGGGGCCCCTGGAGGACTGAAGACCAGGCCTGGGGGCACAACAGGCCTCCCGGTGCCAAGTGGGTAGGGAGATTTCCCACAGTGTCTACCCCTGATCCTCTGGTCCTGCAAGGTCCCCCCCGCCACTGCTGTCTGCCTCTCTTCCTCTTCTCCTCTCCTACCTCCCTCCCAGGCTTGTACGACCCACTCAGCCAGAGAGACCGAGGGACCAGACTCAGGAGCCCAGCAGGCTTCTTGGGCCAGTGGGCAGCGGAAATGCCTTCCACTCCTCCCCTGATCCTCTGATCCCAGAGCATCCCTCCCCTCTTCTGTCGCTCTTCTTTTCCCCCCACCGCTTCCCTCCTGTACTTCTAGGATCAACGGCCTGGAGGAGCCTTGGAAGGTGGAGGACCCGCCCAGAAGAAATACCCAGTGGTGCCTCCCCTATTCTTCTGACCTGGAGAGATCCCTTCCCACCCCCACTGTCTGCCTCGCCACCCCCCCACACCCCCAGGATCCTCGTGCCGGAGGGGGGCCTGGAGAGTAAAGGACCAAGCCTGGGAGCCCAGGTGGCCTCCCTGGCCAAGAGGGCAGGCAAAGTGCCCTCTCGCCTCCCCATCCCCCAATCTCAAGGCCCCCACCCCACCTGTCCACCTCTCCACCTCCTCACTCCTCCTCCCTCCTTCACACACCCCCAGGACCCAGGCAGCCCAGCAGGGGCCTTGGAGGGTGGATGACCCTGCTGGGGGGCCCAGCAGGCCCTCCAGCTGGGGAGCTCAGCAGGCCTCCTGGCCTCCTGGGTGGGAGAAACCCAGTTGCAGTTTCCTGATCTCCCCAGCCCTCAACGGTCCCTCCAGACCTCCCCCAGCCACCCCCCAGGGGCGCTGGTCCAGTGTGGCTTCCCCTTCCCCGCCCCCCTGACTTGCCCCAGGTCCTACCTGGTTGCTGCGGGGTTCCCGCAGTCTGCTTGGGTCTCAGGTCCCCCGCTGGCATCTGGCAACTGATCTATTTGTGGGGAGATGTGATCTCTGCGTCTTCCCAGGCTGTCATCTTGACTCCGCCCCCTTCATTAATATGTAAATAAAATATTAATTAACATTATATCATTATGAACTCAGGATCAATGAACAAGTGTAGGATTATGACTTCCTTTATACTTTTACAACATTCCTTGAGGCCTTTAGATTTCCTCCTTTGATTTCCCTACCCCTTGTCTTCCCACTCTATTACAGGAGATTGAATATGGTTCCCTGTGTTATACAGTAAGACCTTGTTGTTTATCTATTTCATATATAGTAGTTTGTATCTGCTAATCCCAAACTCCTAATTTATCTCTTCCCCACCCACTTTCCTCTTTGCTAACCACAAATTTGTTTTCTATGTCTATGAGTCTGTCTCTGTTTTGTAAATAGGTTCATTTGTATCCTATTTTAGATGCCACACGTAAGTAACATCATATGGTGTTTATCTTCCTCTTCCTGACTTATTTCCCTTAGTATGATAATCTCCAGGTCCATCCATGTTGCTTCCAATGGCATTATTTCATTCTTTATCATGGCCCCGTAAGTATTCTATTGTATACATGTAGCAGATCTTTATGTGCTCCTCTGTAGATGGACATTAGGTTGCTCACATGTCTTGGCTACTGTAGATAGTGCTGCTGTGAACATTGGGGTGCGTGTATCTTTTCAAATTGCAGTTTGTTCTGGATAGAGGCCCCAGACTGGGATTGCTGGGTCACATGGCAACTCTATTTTGAGTTTTTTTAAGAAACCTGCATACTGTTTTCTAAAATAGCTGCACCAATTTACATTCCTACCTCCAGTGTAGGAGGGTTCCCTTTTCTCCAGGCCCTCTCCAGCATTTCTTATTTGTAGCCTTTTTCTCTTTTTTTTTAAACCTTGAAGATCACCGTTTTTAAAATTTATTTATTTATTTATTTATTTATTTATTTATTTATTTATTTATTGGCTGCATTGGGTCTTTGTTGCTGGGCCCGGGCTTTCTCTAGTTGTGATGAGCAGGGGCTGCTCTTCGTTGTGGTGCGCAGGCTTCTCAGTGCAGTGGCTTCTCTTGCTGCGGAGCTCAGGCTCTAGGCTGGCAGGCTTCAGTAGTTGCAGGGTGCGGACTCAGTAGTTGGGGCGCACGGGCTCAGTTGCTCTGCGGCATGTAGGATCTTCCCGGACCAGGGATTGAACCCGTGTCCCCTGCATTGGCAGGTGGGTTCTTAACCACTGCGCCACCAGGGAAGCCCTGTCGACTTTTTAATGATGGCCATTCTGACTGTTGTGAGGTGCTACCTCATTGTATTTTTGATTTGCATTTCTCTAATAATTAGTGATATTGAGCATCTTTTCATGTGCCTGTTGGCCATCCGAATATCTCCTTTGGAGAAATGTCTATTTAGGTACATGGACACATCTTTATCCTCCAGAGTTCATAGTTCACATGAGGGGTTATTCCTGGTATTACACATTCTGTGTGTTTAGATGAATATATAATGATATGTATCCACCATTGTAGTATCATACAGGGTGTTTTCACTACCCTAAAAACCCTCTGTGTTCTGCCTCCCTGCAATACTGTCAACGACTGATTGTTTTATGTCCCCATGGTTTTGCCTTTTCCAGAATTCAGGTGGTTGGGAGGGATCATCCAGTGTGCAGGCCGCCCTTTCAGACTGGCTTCTTTCACTTAGTAGTATGTGTTTAAGTTTCTTCCATGTCTTTTCATGAATTGGTAACTCATTTTTAGCACTGAATAATATTCCATTGTCTGTTTATACCACAGTGTATTTATCCATTCACTTTCTAAAGGACATCTTGAATGCGTCCAAGTTTTGGCAGTTATAAATAAAGTTCCCGTAAGTTTCCGTGTTCAGGTTTTCATGTGGACATAGATGTCAGCATTTGAGTACATGCCAAGAACAGTGATTCCTGGATTGTGTGAGATGAGTATGTTTAGTTTTGTAGGAAACTGCCAGACTGTTTTCCAAAGTGGCTGCATCATTTTGCATTCCCACTAGTAGTGTATGAATTTGCGTTGCTTTGCATCCTCTCCAGTATTTGCTGTTGTCAGTGTTTTGGATTTTGGCCATCCTAAAAGGTGTGTGGTGGTATCTCATTGTTGTAATTCTCAATTCCTGGGACTTCCCTGGTGGCACAGTGGTTAAGAGTCTGCCTGCCAATGCAAGGGACATGGGTTTGATCCCTGGTCCAGGAAGATCCCACATGCCACGGGGCAACTAAGCCCATGTGCCACAACCACTGAGCCTGCACTCTAGAGCCCGCCAGCCACAACTACTGAGCCCATGTGCCGCAAGTACTGAAGCACCTAGGGCCAGTGCTCAGCAACAAGAGAAGCCACTGAAATAAGAAGCCTGTGCACCACAACAAAGAGTAGCCCACCCTTGCTACAGCTAGAGAAAGCCCTCGCAGCAACGAAGACCCAATGCAGCCAAGAACAAATAAATAAATAAATTTATAAAAAAATCTCAATTCCCTAATGACATGTGATATTGAACACCTTTTCATATGTTTCCTTGCCGTGTGTATATCTTCTTTAGTGAGGTGTCTGTTAAGACCTTTTGCCCATTTTTAAAAATTAGACTCTCCATTTTCTTATTGCTGTTTTAAGAATTCTTTGTAAATGTTGAATGATAGTCCTTTATCAGATCTGCCTTTTGCAGATATTTTCTCGTAACCTGTGGCTTGTCTTTCCCTTCTCTTGACATTGTCTTTTGCAGAGCAGAAGTTTTGAATTGTCATGAAGTCCAGTTTACCAATTATTTCTTTCCTGGATTGTACTTTGGTGTTGTATTTAAAATATCCTCATCATACTTGTCACCTAGATTTTCTTCTGTGTTATCTTCTGGGAGTTCTGTGGTTTTGCATTTTAGTGTGATCCATTTGAGTTACTGTTTGTGGAAGGTGTAAAGTCTGTGTCTAGATGCATTTTTTTTTCGCGTGTGGATGTCCAATTATTCCAGCATCATTTGTTGAAAAGACTATCCTTGTTCTACTGTCCTTTGCTGCCTTTGTCAAAGATTAATTGTCTATGTTTGTGTAAGTATTTCTAGGCTCTGTATTCTGTTTCATACATTTATTTTGTTATTCTTTTATGAATATCATCCTGTCTTGATCACTGCAGCTTTATAGTAAGTTTTGAAGTCAGGTGGAGTCAGTCCTCAGACTTGCTTTTCTTTACTTAAAAGTCTGTTCCTAGTCGCTCCAAACCTGTACAACTCCTTTATTTCAGTGGGTTCATGCATGTCTATGTTTTAATCCTTCCTGCTCTTACGAAGCCTATCCTGACCACCTTATCAGTCACTTCACTTTCTTTGTTTATTTAATAATTTATATTGAAATTTGTAGCTAGTCATCTTTTCTTTTTTGTTTTTAAATTTTATTTATGTATTTATTATTTTTGGGGGGTACACCAAGTTCAATCATCTGTTTTTATACACATATCCCCGTATTCCCTCCCTCCCTCGAGTCCCCCCCACCCTCCCTGTCCCAGTCCTCTAAGGCATCTTCCATCCTCGAGTTGAACTCCCTTTGTTATACAACAGCTTCCCACTGGTTATCTACTTTACACTTGGTAGTATATATATGTCTGTGCTACTCTCTTGCTTCGTCTCAGCTTCCCCTTCACCCCCCGGCCCCTCCCAAGCCTCGAGTTCTCCAGTCCATTCTCTGCACCTGCGTCCTTGTTCTTGTCTCTGAGATCATCAATACCATTTTTAGTTTCCGTATATGTGAGTTAGCATACAATATTTGTCTTTCTCTTTCGGACTGACTTCACTCTGTATGACAGACTCTAGGTCTACCCACCTCATTACATAGAGCTCCATCTCATCCCTTTTTATAGCTGAGTAATATTCCATTGTATATATATGCCACATCTTCTTTATCCATTCATTTGTTGATGGGCATTTAGGTTGCTTCCATGTCCTGGCTATTGTAAATAGTGCTGCAATAAACATTATGGTACTTGTTTCTTTTGGGATTATGGTTTTCTTTGGGTATATGCTCAGTAGTGGGATTACTGGATCATATGGTAGTTCTAGTTGTAGTTTTTTAAGGAACCTCCAAATTGTTTTCCATAGTGGTTGTACCAACTTACAATCCCACCAATAGTGCAGGAGAGTTCCCTTTTCTCCACACCCTCTCCAACATTTGTTGTTTCCAGATTTTGTGATGATGGCCATTCTGATCGGCGTGAGGTGACACCTCATTGTGGCTTTGACTTGCATTTCTCTAATGATTAGTGATGTTGAGCATCTTTTCATGTGTTTGTTGGCCATCTGTTTGTCTTCTTTGGAGAAATGTCTATTTAGGTCTTCCGCCCATTTGTGGATTGGGTTATTTGCTTTTTTGGTATGAAGCTGCATGAGCTGCTTGTATATTTTGGAGGTTAATCCTTTGTCCGTTGTTTCGTAGGCAACTATTTTTTCCCATTCTGAGGGTTGCCTTTTAGTCTTGTTTATGGTTTCTTTCGCTGTGCAAAAGCTTTTAAGTTTTATGAGGTCCCATTTGTTTATTCTTGATTTTATTTCCATGATTCTAGGAGGTGGGTCAGAAAGGACCTTGCTTTGATGGATGTCATAGAGTGTTCTGCCTATGTTTTCCTCGAGGAGTTTGATAGTGTCTGGCCTTCCATGTAGGTCTTTAATCCATTTGGAGTTTCTTTTTGTGTATGGTGTTAGGAAGTGTTCTAAGTTCATTCTTTTACATGTTGCTGTCCAATTTTCCCAGCACCACTTATTGAAGAGGCTGTCTTTTTTCCATTGTATATTCGTGCCTCCTTTGTCAAAGATAAGCTGCCCATATATGCTTGGGTTTACCTCTGAGTTCTTTATTCTGTTCTATTGATCTCACTTTCTATTTTTGTGCCAGTACCATACTGTCTTGATCACTATGGCCTTGTAGTATAGTTTGAAGTCAGGAAGCCTAATTCCACCAACTCCGTCTTTCCTTCTCAAGATTGCTTTGGCTATTCGGGGTCTTTTGTGTTTCCCTACAAATCGTAAGATTTCTTGTTCTAGTTCTGTGAAAAATGCCGTTGGTAATTTGATCGGGATTGCGTTGAATCTGCAAATTGTTTTGGGTAAGATAGTCATTTTCACAATATTGATTCTTCCAATCCAAGAACATGGTATGTCCCTCCATCTGTTTGTGTCGTCTTTGATTTCTTTTATCAGTGTCTTAAAGTTTTCTGCATACAGATCTTTTGCCTCCTTAGGCAGATTTACTCCTAGGTATTTTCTTCTTTTGGTTGCAATGGTAAATGGGAGAGTTTCCTTAATTTCTCTTTCTGCTCTTTCGTTGTTAGTGTATAGGAATGCAAGAGATTTCTGTGCATTAATTTTGTATCCTGCTACTTTACTAAATTCATCTATCAGTGCTAGCAGTTTTCTGGTAGCATCTTTAGGGTTTTCTATATATAATATATCATGTCATCTGCAAAGAGTGACAATTTGACTTCTTCTTTTCCAATTTGGATTCCTTTTATTTCTTTGTCTTCTCTGATTGCTGTGGCTCAAACTTCTAAAACTATGTTGAATCTTCTCCCTTTTTTTCCTGATGAGTCTGGCTAATGGTTTATCAATTTTGTTATCTTCTCAAAGAACCAGCTTTTAGTTTTATTGATCTTTGATGTTGTTTCCTTCATTTCTTTTGCATTTATTTCTGATATGATCTTTCTGATTTCTTTCCTTCTGCTCACTTTGGGGTTTTTTTCTTCTTTCTGTAATTGTTTTAGGTGTTAAGGTTAGGTTGTTTATTTGATATTTTTCTTGTTTCTTGAGCTAGGACTGTATTGCTATCAACTTCCCTCTTAGAACTGCTTTTGCTGCATCCCATAGATTTTGGGTTGTTGTGTTTTCATTGTCATTTGTTTCTAGGTATTTTTTGATTTCCTCTTTGATTTCTTGAGTGATTTCTTGGTTGTTTAATAGCATATTGTTTAGTCGCCATGTGTTTGTATTTTTTCCAGTTTGTTTCCAGTAATTGATATGTAGTCTCATGTCACTGTAGTCAGAGAAAATGCTTGATACGATTTCAATTTTTTTGAATTTACTGAGGCTTGATTTGTGACCCAAGATGTGATCTCTCCTAGAAAATTTTCCATGTGCACTTGAGAAGAAAGTGTATTCTGTCGTTTGGGGATGGAATGTCCTATAAATATTCATTAAGTCGAGATGGCCTAATGTGTCATGTAAAGGTTGCATGTCCTTATTTATTTTCTGTTTGGATGATCTGTCCATTGATGTAAGTGGGGTGTTCAAGTCTCGTCCTATTATTCTGTTACTGTCGATTTCCCCTTTTATGGCTGTTAGCATTTGCCTTATGTATTGAGGTGCTCCTATGTTGGGTGCATAGATATTTACAGTTGTTCTATGTTCTTCTTGGGTGGATCCCTTGATCATTCTGTAGTGTCCTTCCTTGTCTCTTGTAATAGTCTTTACTTTAAAGTCTAATGTGTCTGATATGAGTATTGCTACTCCAGCTTTCTTTTGACTTCCATTTGCATGGAATATCTTTTTCCATCCCTTTACTTTCAGTCTATATATGTCCCTTGGTCTGAAGTGGGTTTCTTGTAGGCAGCATATGTAAGGGTCTTGTTTTTGTATCCATTCAGCCAGTTTATGTCTTTTGGTTGGAGCATTTAATCCATGTACAATTCATGTGATGATTGACATGTATGTTCCTATTACCATTTTGTTCATTGTTTTGGGTTTGTTTTTGTAGATCTGTTCCTTCTCTTGTATTTCCTGCTTCGAAAAGTTCCTTTAGCAATTGTTGTAAGGCTGGTTTGGTGGTGCTGAATTCTCTTAGCTGTTGCTTGTCTGTAAAGCTTTTGATTTCTCCATGGAATCTGAATGAGATTCTTGCTGGGTAGAGTATGCTTGCCTGTAGGTTTTTCTCTCTCAGGACTTTCAATATATCCTGCCACTCCCTTCTGGCCTGCAGAGTTTCTGCAGAAACATAAGCTGTTATCCTTTTGCGTTTTCCCTTCTATGTTATTTGCTGCTTTTCTCTTGCTGCTTTTAATATGTTTTCTTTGTGTTTAATTTTCATTAGTTTGGTTAATATGTGCCTCAGTGTATTTCTCCTTGGGTTTATTCTAGATGGGACTCTCTGCACTTCTTGGACTTGATGAATTATTTCCTTTCCCATGTTGGGGAAGTTTTCCACTATAACCTCTTCAAATATTTTCTCAGACCCTTTCGTTGTTTTTCTTCTGGGATGCCTATGATTCGAATGTTGGTGGGCTTAATGTTGTCACCAAGGTCTCTGAGACTGTCTTCCATTCTTTTTATTCTTTTTTCTTTTTCCTGCTCTGTGGCAGTTATTTCCCCCATTCTATCTTCCAACTCACTTGTTCATTCTTCTGCCTCAGTTATTCTGCTGTTTGTAGCATCTAGAGTATTTGTAATTTCGGTTATTTTGTTATCTATTACTGTTTGTTTGTTCTTTAGTTCTTCTGAGTCCTTATTAACTGTTTCTTGTATTTTCTCTATTTTGTTATCGAGATTTTGGATCATCTTTACTATCATTACTCTGAATGCTTTTTCAGGCAATTTTCCTATTTTCTCTTCATTTATTTGGTCTTGTGTATTTTCACCTTGTTCCTTCATCTGTGACATATTTTTTTGTCATCTCATTTTTCCCCCACTTTGGATGGGTGGGACTGTGTTCCTCTCCCACTGGGTGTTTGGTCTGAGGTTTCAAGCACTGGAGTTTGTAGGCTGTTGAGTATAGCTGGGTCTTCGTGTTGAGTTGAGAACCTCTGGGAGACCTCAGTCAGATGAATATTCCCTGCGAACTGGGTTTCCCTGCTAGTCCAATGTTTTGGACTCAGAGCTCCCACCTCAGGAGCTCAGACCTGACCCTGGGCTTGTGAATCAAGATCCCACAAGCCATGTGGAGCAGGAAAATGAAAACAATTTAAAAAAAAGGTAGGAGAAGAGCAGAGCAATAGCAAGATAAAAAATACGGTAATAGGAAACTAACAGATGTGTTAGAAAAATTTAAAAAACAATGGAGCAACAGCTGGAAGGTAAAACAACTGCAATCGCCTAAGTGAGGAGGTGGAAAGAAAAAAAAAGAAAACAAAAAGCCAGAAAAGGCCTTGGCTGTGGGGGTGGGTCTTAGACAAGGGATGGCGGGGTGGGGGGGGGTGATTTCAGCAGTGGGCAGGGCCTACACTGCGAAAAGGCCTTGGGGGTGGTGGGGAATGGGGCTTAGGCCCAATGAGGCAGAGGGGCCCAGGAATGCCTCTGGTCTTGCGGGCAAAGGACCAGGTCAAGGTACCCAGTGAGCTCCCTGGGCCCGAGTTGGTGGGAGAAATGCTAGGCACCTCCCCTAGTTCTCCAATCTTGGAGGGTCGCTCCCCCTTGGGTTCTCTTCTTCCTCACCCCCTCTCTTCTATTCCCCCAGGACCCTCACAGCTGCAGGGGGCACTGAAAGGCAGGAGACCAGACTCTGATGCCCAACAGGCTTCTCAGGGCCAACTGGGCTAGGGTAACGCCTGCGGCACTTCCCCAGATCTCCCAGTCTCCTAAGGTTCCTGTCTGCCTCTCTTCCTCTCCCCCACCCCCCACTCTCCTAGGTCCCAAGCAGCTGGAGGGGGCCTGGAGTGTGAAAGCCCAGGTCTGTGAGCCTAGCAGGCTTCCCAGAGCTAGTAGGCAGGGGAAATACCTTCTCCGCCTCCCTTGATCCTCCAATCCCAGAAGGCCCCCTCCCCTGCCTGCCTCTGCTCTTCTTCCCTGCTTTCCTTCTACACCCCTAGGACCAGTGAGACCAAGAGGGGCCCCTGGAGGACTGAAGACCAGGCCTGGGGGCACAACAGGCCTCCCGGTGCCAAGTGGGTAGGGAGATTTCCCGCAGTGTCTACCCTTGATCCTCTGGTCCTGCAAGGTCCCCCCCGCCACTGCTGTCTGCCTCTCTTCCTCTTCTCCTCTCCTACCTCCCTCCCAGGCTTGTACGACCCACTCAGCCAGAGAGACCGAGGGACCAGACTCAGGAGCCCAGCAGGCTTCTTGGGCCAGTGGGCAGCGGAAATGCCTTCCACTCCTCCCCTGATCCTCTGATGCCAGAGCATCCCTCCCCTCTTCTGTTGCTCTTCTTTTCCCCCCACCACTTCCCTCCTGTACTTCTAGGATCAACGGCCTGGAGGAGCCTTGGAAGGTGGAGGACCCGCCCAGAAGAAATACCCAGTGGTGCCTCCCCTATTCTTCTGACCTGGAGAGATCCCTTCCCACCCCCACTGTCTGCCTCGCCACCCCCCCACACCCCCAGGATCCTCGTGCCAGAGGGGGGCCTGGAGAGTAAAGGACCAAGCCTGGGAGCCCAGGTGGCCTCCCTGGCCAAGAGGGCAGGCAAAGTGCCCTCTCGCCTCCCCATCCCCCAATCTCAAGGCCCCCACCCCACCTGTCCACCTCTCCACCTCCTCACTCCTCCTCCCTCCTTCACACACCCCCAGGACCCAGGCAGCCCAGCAGGGGCCTTGCAGGGTGGATGACCCTGCTGGGGGGCCCAGCAGGCCCTCCAGCTGGGGAGCTCAGTAGGCCTCCTGGCCTCCTGGGTGGGAGAAACCCAGTTGCAGTTTCCTGATCTCCCCAGCCCTCAACGGTCCCTCCAGACCTCCCCCAGCCACCCCCCAGGGGCGCTGGTCCAGTGTGGCTTCCCCTTCCCCGCCCCCCTGACTTGCCCCAGGTCCTACCTGGTTGCTGCGGGGTTCCCGCAGTCTGCTTGGGTCTCAGGTCCCCCGCTGGCATCTGGCAACTGATCTATTTGTGGGGAGATGTGATCTCTGCGTCTTCCCAGGCTGTCATCTTGACTCCGCCCCCTTCATTAATATGTAAATAAAATATTAATTAACATTATATCATTATGAACTCAGGATCAATGAACAAGTGTAGGATTAGGACTTCCTTTATACTTTTACAACATTCCTTGAGGCCTTTAGATTTCCTCCTTTGATTTCCCTACCCCTTGTCTTCCCACTCTATTACAGGAGATTGAATATGGTTCCCTGTGTTATACAGTAAGACCTTGTTGTTTATCTATTTCATATATAGTAGTTTGTATCTGCTAATCCCAAACTCCTAATTTATCTCTTCCCCACCCACTTTCCTCTTTGCTAACCACAAATTTGTTTTCTATGTCTATGAGTCTGTCTCTGTTTTGTAAATAGGTTCATTTGTATCCTATTTTAGATGCCACACGTAAGTAACATCATATGGTGTTTATCTTCCTCTTCCTGACTTATTTCCCTTAGTATGATAATCTCCAGGTCCATCCATGTTGCTTCCAATGGCATTATTTCATTCTTTATCATGGCCCCGTAAGTATTCTATTGTATACATGTAGCAGATCTTTATGTGCTCCTCTGTAGATGGACATTAGGTTGCTCACATGTCTTGGCTACTGTAGATAGTGCTGCTGTGAACATTGGGGTGCGTGTATCTTTTCAAATTGCAGTTTGTTCTGGATAGAGGCCCCAGACTGGGATTGCTGGGTCACATGGCAACTCTATTTTGAGTTTTTTTAAGAAACCTGCATACTGTTTTCTAAAATAGCTGCACCAATTTACATTCCTACCTCCAGTGTAGGAGGGTTCCCTTTTCTCCAAGCCCTCTCCAGCATTTCTTATTTGTAGCCTTTTTCTCTTTTTTTTTAAACCTTGAAGATCACCGTTTTTAAAATTTATTTATTTATTTATTTATTTATTTATTTATTTATTTATTTATTGGCTGCATTGGGTCTTTGTTGCTGGGCCCGGGCTTTCTCTAGTTGTGATGAGCAGGGGCTGCTCTTCGTTGTGGTGCGCAGGCTTCTCAGTGCAGTGGCTTCTCTTGCTGCGGAGCTCAGGCTCTAGGCTGGCAGGCTTCAGTAGTTGCAGGGTGCGGACTCAGTAGTTGGGGCGCACGGGCTCAGTTGCTCTGCGGCATGTAGGATCTTCCCGGACCAGGGATTGAACCCGTGTCCCCTGCATTGGCAGGTGGGTTCTTAACCACTGCGCCACCAGGGAAGCCCTGTCGACTTTTTAATGATGGCCATTCTGAGTGTTGTGAGGTGCTACCTCATTGTATTTTTGATTTGCATTTCTCTAATAATTAGTGATATTGAGCATCTTTTCATGTGCCTGTTGGCCATCCGAATATCTCCTTTGGAGAAATGTCTATTTAGGTACATGGACACATCTTTATCCTCCAGAGTTCATAGTTCACATGAGGGGTTATTCCTGGTATTACACATTCTGTGTGTTTAGATGAATATATAATGATATGTATCCACCATTGTAGTATCATACAGGGTGTTTTCACTACCCTAAAAACCCTCTGTGTTCTGCCTCCCTGCAATACTGTCAACGACTGATTTTTTTATGTCTCCATGGTTTTGCCTTTTCCAGAATTCAGGTGGTTGGGAGGGATCATCCAGTGTGCAGGCCGCCCTTTCAGACTGGCTTCTTTCACTTAGTAGTATGTGTTTAAGTTTCTTCCATGTCTTTTCATGAATTGGTAACTCATTTTTAGCACTGAATAATATTCCATTGTCTGTTTATACCACAGTGTATTTATCCATTCACTTTCTAAAGGACATCTTGAATGCGTCCAAGTTTTGGCAGTTATAAATAAAGTTCCCGTAAGTTTCCGTGTTCAGGTTTTCATGTGGACATAGATGTCAGCATTTGAGTACATGCCAAGAACAGTGATTCCTGGATTGTGTGAGATGAGTATGTTTAGTTTTGTAGGAAACTGCCAGACTGTTTTCCAAAGTGGCTGCATCATTTTGCATTCCCACTAGTAGTGTATGAATTTGCGTTGCTTTGCATCCTCTCCAGTATTTGCTGTTGTCAGTGTTTTGGATTTTGGCCATCCTAAAAGGTGTGTGGTGGTATCTCATTGTTGTAATTCTCAATTCCTGGGACTTCCCTGGTGGCACAGTGGTTAAGAGTCTGCCTGCCAATGCAAGGGACATGGGTTTGATCCCTGGTCCAGGAAGATCCCACATGCCACGGGGCAACTAAGCCCATGTGCCACAACCACTGAGCCTGCACTCTAGAGCCCGCCAGCCACAACTACTGAGCCCATGTGCCGCAAGTACTGAAGCACCTAGGGCCAGTGCTCAGCAACAAGAGAAGCCACTGAAATAAGAAGCCTGTGCACCACAACAAAGAGTAGCCCACCCTTGCTACAGCTAGAGAAAGCCCTCGCAGCAACGAAGACCCAATGCAGCCAAGAACAAATAAATAAATAAATTTATAAAAAAATCTCAATTCCCTAATGACATGTGATATTGAACACCTTTTCATATGTTTCCTTGCCGTGTGTATATCTTCTTTAGTGAGGTGTCTGTTAAGACCTTTTGCCCATTTTTAAAAATTAGACTCTCCATTTTCTTATTGCTGTTTTAAGAATTCTTTGTAAATGTTGAATGAGAGTCCTTTATCAGATCTGCCTTTTGCAGATATTTTCTCGTAACCTGTGGCTTGTCTTTCCCTTCTCTTGACATTGTCTTTTGCAGAGCAGAAGTTTTGAATTGTCATGAAGTCCAGTTTACCAATTATTTCTTTCCTGGATTGTACTTTGGTGTTGTATTTAAAATATCCTCATCATACTTGTCACCTAGATTTTCTTCTGTGTTATCTTCTGGGAGTTCTGTGGTTTTGCATTTTAGTGTGATCCATTTGAGTTACTGTTTGTGGAAGGTGTAAAGTCTGTGTCTAGATGCATTTTTTTTTCGCGTGTGGATGTCCAATTATTCCAGCATCATTTGTTGAAAAGACTATCCTTGTTCTACTGTCCTTTGCTGCCTTTGTCAAAGATTAATTGTCTATGTTTGTGTAAGTATTTCTAGGCTCTGTATTCTGTTTCATACATTTATTTTGTTATTCTTTTATGAATATCATCCTGTCTTGATCACTGCAGCTTTATAGTAAGTTTTGAAGTCAGGTGGAGTCAGTCCTCAGACTTGCTTTTCTTTACTTACAAGTCTGTTCCTAGTCGCTCCAAACCTGTACAACTCCTTTATTTCAGTGGGTTCATGCATGTCTATGTTTTAATCCTTCCTGCTCTTACGAAGCCTATCCTGACCACCTTATCAGTCACTTCACTTTCTTTGTTTATTTAATAATTTATATTGAAATTTGTAGCTAGTCATCTTTTCTTTTTTGTTTTTAAATTTTATTTATGTATTTATTATTTTTGGGGGGTACACCAAGTTCAATCATCTGTTTTTATACACATATCCCCGTATTCCCTCCCTCCCTCGAGTCCCCCCCACCCTCCCTGTCCCAGTCCTCTAAGGCATCTTCCATCCTCGAGTTGAACTCCCTTTGTTATACAACAGCTTCCCACTGGTTATCTACTTTACACTTGGTAATATATATATGTCTGTGCTACTCTCTTGCTTCGTCTCAGCTTCCCCTTCACCCCCCGGCCCCTCCCAAGCCTCGAGTTCTCCAGTCCATTCTCTGCACCTGCGTCCTTGTTCTTGTCTCTGAGATCATCAATACCATTTTTAGTTTCCGTATATGTGAGTTAGCATACAATATTTGTCTTTCTCTTTCGGACTGACTTCACTCTGTATGACAGACTCTAGGTCTACCCACCTCATTACATAGAGTTCCATCTCATCCCTTTTTATAGCTGAGTAATATTCCATTGTATATATATGCCACATCTTCTGTATCCATTCATTTGTTGATGGGCATTTAGGTTGCTTCCATGTCCTGGCTATTGTAAATAGTGCTGCAATAAACATTATGGTACTTGTTTCTTTTGTGATTATGGTTTTCTTTGGGTATATGCTCAGTAGTGGGATTACTGGATCATATGGTAGTTCTAGTTGTAGTTTTTTAAGGAACCTCCAAATTGTTTTCCATAGTGGTTGTACCAACTTACAATCCCACCAATAGTGCAGGAGAGTTCCCTTTTCTCCACACCCTCTCCAACATTTGTTGTTTCCAGATTTTGTGATGATGGCCATTCTGATCGGCGTGAGGTGACACCTCATTGTGGCTTTGACTTGCATTTCTCTAATGATTAGTGATGTTGAGCATCTTTTCATGTGTTTGTTGGCCATCTGTTTGTCTTCTTTGGAGAAATGTCTATTTAGGTCTTCCGCCCATTTGTGGATTGGGTTATTTGCTTTTTTGGTATGAAGCTGCATGAGCTGCTTGTATATTTTGGAGGTTAATCCTTTGTCCGTTGTTTCATAGGCAACTATTTTTTCCCATTCTGAGGGTTGCCTTTTAGTCTTGTTTATGGTTTCTTTCGCTGTGCAAAAGCTTTTAAGTTTTATGAGGTCCCATTTGTTTATTCTTGATTTTATTTCCATGATTCTAGGAGGTGGGTCAGAAAGGACCTTGCTTTGATGGATGTCATAGAGTGTTCTGCCTATGTTTTCCTCGAGGAGTTTGATAGTGTCTGGCCTTCCATGTAGGTCTTTAATCCATTTGGAGTTTCTTTTTGTGTATGGTGTTAGGAAGTGTTCTAAGTTCATTCTTTTACATGTTGCTGTCCAATTTTCCCAGCACCACTTATTGAAGAGGCTGTCTTTTTTCCATTGTATATTCGTGCCTCCTTTGTCAAAGATAAGCTGCCCATATATGCTTGGGTTTACCTCTGAGTTCTTTATTCTGTTCTATTGATCTCACTTTCTATTTTTGTGCCAGTACCATACTGTCTTGATCATGGTGGCCTTGTAGTATAGTTTGAAGTCAGGAAGCCTAATTCCACCAACTCCGTCTTTCCTTCTCAAGATTGCTTTGGCTATTCGGGGTCTTTTGTGTTTCCCTACAAATCGTAAGATTTCTTGTTCTAGTTCTGTGAAAAATGCCGTTGGTAATTTGATCGGGATTGCGTTGAATCTGCAAATTGTTTTGGGTAAGATAGTCATTTTCACAATATTGATTCTTCCAATCCAAGAACATGGTATGTCCCTCCATCTGTTTGTGTCGTCTTTGATTTCTTTTATCAGTGTCTTAAAGTTTTCTGCATACAGATCTTTTGCCTCCTTAGGCAGATTTACTCCTAGGTATTTTCTTCTTTTGGTTGCAATGGTAAATGGGAGAGTTTCCTTAATTTCTCTTTCTGCTCTTTCGTTGTTAGTGTATAGGAATGCAAGAGATTTCTGTGCATTAATTTTGTATCCTGCTACTTTACTAAATTCATCTATCAGTGCTAGCAGTTTTCTGGTAGCATCTTTAGGGTTTTCTATATATGATATCATGTCATCTGCAAAGAGTGACATTTTTATTTCTTCTTTTCCAATTTGGATTCCTTTTATTTCTTTGTCTTCTCTGATTGCTGTGGCTCAAACTTCCAAAACTATGTTGAATAATAGTGGTGAGAGTGGACACCCTTGTCTTGTTCCTGTTCTTAGAGGCAATTCTTCCAGTTTTTCCCCATTGAGAACGATGTTGGCTTTGGGTTTCTCATATATGGCTTTTATTTTGTTCAGGTAATTTCCTTCTATGTCCATTTTCTGAAGAGCTGTTATCATAAATGGATGTTGAACATTGTCAAAAGCTTTTTCTGCATCTATTGAGATGATCATATCGTTTTTATCCTTCAGTTTGTTGATATGATGTATCACGTTGATTGATTTGCGTATATTGAAGAATCTTTGCATCCCAGGGATAAACCCCACTTGATCATGGTGTATGATTTTTTTAATGTGCTGTTGGAGTCTGTTAGCTAGTATTTAGTTGAGGATTTTTGCATCTATATTCATCAGTGATATCGGTCTATAATTTTCTTTTTTTGTGACATCTTTGCCTGGTTTTGGTATCAGGGTGATGGTAGCCTCGTAGAATGAGTTTGGGAGTGTTCCGCCTTCTGCAATATTTTGGAAGAGTTTGAGAAGGATAGGTGTTGGCTCTTCTCTAAATATTTGATAGAATTCGCCCGTGAACCCATCTGGTCCTGGGCTTTTGTGTGTTGGGAGATTTTTAATCACTGCCTCAATTTCCGTACTTGTGATTGGTCTGTTCATGGTTTCTATTTCTTCCTGGTTCAGTCTTGGAAGACTGTATTTTTCTAAGAATGTATCCATTTCTTCCAGGTTATCCAATTGATTGGCATAGAGTTGCTTGTAGTCGTCTCTCATGATCTTTTGTATTTCTGAGGTGTCCGTTGTGACTTCTCCTTTTTCATTTCTAATTCTGTTGATTTTCATGTTCTCCCTTTTTTTCTTGATGAGTCTGGCTAGTGGTTTATCAATTTTGTTAATTTTCTGAAAGAACCAGCTTTTAGTTTTATTAATTTTTGCTATGGCTTCCTTCCTTTCTTTTTCATTTATTTCTGCTCTGATCTTTATGATTTCTTTCCCTCTGCTCACTTTGGGGTTTCTTTGTTCTTCTTTTTCTAATTGTTTTAGGTGTAAGGTTAGGTTGTTCTTTGTTTATTTAATAATTTATATTGAAATTTGTAGCTAGTCATCTTTTCTTAAAAAGAAAATTTATATGTGGCAAGGTTCTTCCCTGAATATCTGTCACTCTCATCAGAAATAATTGTCACTGAAAGGAAAATCAACAAGTCTCCACAATAATTGCCTCAAGTTCCCATATGTTCCTGTGGCTTGCACTGTCACGCTTTCCCATCCACTTCATAACATCTTGTCTCTTGTCTCTGCATGTCCTGGATAAAATGTTCTCCTTTCTGCCAGCCCTTGAATTGGCTAATTCCTAGTCAAGACGAAGCTCAGACCTAATTTCTCCTTCTACTTCCAAGCAGGCAGACATCTCCCTAAACGGTTCTCCACCTTTATTCCTTTCTGTCGTATTTCGTTTTCTACACTGAGCTTAAGTGCTGTAATAGATTTCTTAGTTTTCTGAGGAAAAGGACAGTTTCTTATTAATTTTGATACTCACGAACAACTACCCCAGTGGCCACTACATAGCAGTTGCTCCATAATGTATGTGTGTTGAATTCCTGATTAAAACTAGAGCTGCTGAAAGTCGACTGCATCTGGGTGATTTCCTTATGTCTAGGTGTCCCTCAGGTTACTTTCTGGTACTAAAAAAGATAGAGAAGTGGACTGAGCTTTCAATGGCAAACCTGGAGCTTTAGTATAACCTGTCTTATATCTTCCAAGTAAGCACAGGCAAGATGGGACATTTCTTTATTTTTCTTATTTGTTTATGTCTTATCAATTTATTTTGAATTCTTGAGTAACTTGGAAAAAGTAATTTGAAGTGGGCCATAGTTTTCCATCGAGTTTTACACTTTTTACTACCTTTGAACTAAAGGTAAAATAATTACATAATGGAATAATTATATAATGACAATGCAGAGAGCGAAGTAAAGCGATATTTATTTTGACCACCTGCTATGCCCCAGACTCTGAGCTAGGCACTCTGGTTTCATTCTCTCATTCAGTTCTCACCATAGCTCTAAGAGAGAGGTACAGTTACCACCATTTTAAGATTTAAAATAAAAATGAAACAAATAGCTGAAGCAAAACTGTGATACTCTTATTGTGAGTGCTCTCCCTTAAAGGAATGTGACCAATGGCAGTGATATGTTTTGCCAATATGGAATTATTTTAGAACAATACAGTAATCTTTTATTTGGGATTTTAGTCATTTTGATAATGGAATTTATTAAAATTTAAACAGTGCAGAAACTGGCATCAGTTTCCTTATTTGTAAATTAAGTGGCTTCAATAGATCCTCTCTGGGGACTTTTCCTACTCAAATATTTTGTGATTTAAAAATTTTTCAGTTTTGTTCACCTTTTGATATAGTTAATTAACAGAGATATGACTAGTTAGTAGAAAAAAAATCAGGAGAATAATCTAGGAATTACCACAATTTACAAACTGGAAAATCAGTCCTTTAGTAGACAATGAACCGTGTAATTTTTTTATGAAGTTATTTCCATTCCTTTGATATTTACATATATTTTAATGGCTTTGTTTTTATATTTCAGAGCAATTGCAATCATATGAAACTTTAGAGGTTTTTTTCAAAGAAGTATTACAAATTCTTTTAACAAGTTCTATGAAAAACTGCTTTCAAAACCCAAATTATTAAAATTAATATTAAATCTCTAAAGATATATTTTTCAGCAGATGGGAGAATACTTAGACTATTAAACCTAATTCATAAATCACCATCTAGAGTAATGAGACTTTAATGTTCTCTTCAGTTTTTCCATTAACTTAAAGTGTCCAGGGCTTCAGATAAGTTATTTTGCTACAATCACTGTGGGACAAATATATATGATTCTGTTGCTATGGAGAACTTACTCCTTAAATATGTGTTTTCCCTTCTGTATTGACATCTCTAATTCCTTTCTATATTCCCATAATCTATCATATCAAAGACTATAAGTATTCTAAAACTTTTTTATTATGATTATTGATATATAAAATATGTATCATAGATTATGGTAATATTAAAAATGAAGAATTAAAAGTTGAGCTTTTTTTAAGGTAAAAATATTGTCGCTACCAAGAATCAGAGCCCATCATTAATTCTAAAAGCTACTGACTCATTTATGTTATGATCCAGATATGATAATGGCCTGATTTATATAACTTGATGGAAAAATTGGAAATTTGAATTTTAAATGTCGAAGTCAGAGTTCCCAGAAGTGATGTGTCTGAATATTTAGTACCACAAAGTGCTCCAAGAAGATAAATTTGAGAAATGCATTCTTAGAGATTCAGCATGTATGTTATATACATCTTGCAGTTATGAAAGCGGTTTAATCTGGTTTAATACAACACTTTGCTAATGATATTGAAATAGTTATTTTCATAATTAAAATATTAGTTGATTTTGAAAATTGTTCTACCTAACTAACTCTGAGAAATATTGCAATATGTCAATAATCCAAACTTTTATGATGACATATTTTTGCACTTTACTCCTAAGGATTGTCAATATTTTGATCAAATGTTGAACATACCTTTAAAAGGTGAATAAGTAGAATTATTTCTAGATTTTTAAATTTGCCAATCACATAGTATGATTGGTTTCTAAAAATAAAGCCAGAAGATTGAACATAATATTTTGCAGGATAATTTGACAATAAATGGACTAAGCAATCTGAAAATCCTCCCAATAAAAATACTAAAATATAAAGTAAAATAAGATAAATATATTTTAAAGCATCGCAAAATTGCAATAAAGTAAGGAGAATCCTCTTGGGTCACAGATAAAGGTGGCACGTGAAGCAGGCTTTTGTGGGTAGGTGAACCCTAGGAGAAAATCTGTGAGCTGAATTTGTTGGAGCCCTGAAAAAGGAGGGCTAAGGGAGAAGTGTGTGTGTGTGTGTGTGTGTGTGTGTGTGTGTGTGTCGGGGGGGGTGGGGTAGTTTGGATTTTAATGGTAATCCAGCTACAGTGTCTTCTGATGATGGGCACATGCAATCATATTCTATATATTGGAGATCTGCACTTTAGTGAAATGGTGGCTTAGAAAAATCTGCTTACTTGGACAATGAGATGATAGGAAGCTTGTTGGGACAGGCATAGGCTCTTAGGCCATTGTATGGAAATAATCTGATCCCCTGAGGATTTGATAGCCTGGGTCAGCCCTCACACAAGTTTGGGTTTTGAGTATGAACTACCTGTGAGGTCCAGGAAACCCCAAGCTAACGAATTAAATCACGAGTGGTCTCTACATCACACCTACTATGATGGTTATAATCAATAAAGTGGAAAGTATCAAGTGTTAGCCAGGATGTGGAGAAATTGGAACCCTCATACATTATGGTGGGAATGTAAAATGGTGGAGCTGCTGGGGTAAACAGTTTGATGGTTCCTCCAAAAGTTAAACACAGATCTACCGTATGACCCAGTAATTCCATTCCTAGGTACATATCTAAACAAATTAAAAGCAAGGACTTAAGTATTTGTACACCAATTTTTATAACAGCATTATCCAAAACAGCTGAAAGGTAGAAACAACCTTAAGTGTCTATCAACAGATGAATGGATAAACAAAATGTGGTATATACATACAGTGGACTATTATTCAGCCACGAAAAGGAATGAAATCTTAATATATGCTACAACATGCATAGACTCTGAAAACATTATTTTAAGTGAAATAAGCCAGACAGAGAAGGACAAATATTGTATGATTCCGCTTATATGAGGTACCTAGAATAGGCAAATTGCTAGATACAGAAAATAGAGATTACCTGAGGTTGTGGGAGGGAAAAATGGAAAGTTATTGTTTAATGGATACAAAATTTATGCTGGAGATGAAGAAAAAGTTTTGGGCATAAAAGTGGTTCACACAACACTGTGAATGTATTTAATGTCACTGAACTGTATATTTACAAATGGTTAAAATGATAAATATTTTGTTGTGTATACTTTACCAAAATTAAAAAAAATGGTCTGAGACTGGTGGTCACCTTGAAGCACTTGAAGGGAGCATATACAAAACATCCTCAGAGGGACTTCCTCTCTCATTTTGAACTGTGCAGGTATTAGGTCTCAATGAAGATAAACCCACAATTTAAATTGTAGAACATATGAGGAAATATTTACTCCATGAGCTAGAATCAACAGATCAGAAAACATCAAGATTATATCCCTAAGAATTTCAGCCAACACAACTCATTCTCAAACGTAATAAAAGAAATAAGAAGACAATGGAAGAATACCTTCAGAATATCAAGAGGATATAACTGTAATCTGGAATTCTACCTCAGTTAAATTTTCACACAAGTGTCAAGATAAAATGAATTATTGTCATCAATAAGATCTTATTGTTGTCAGTAAGATCTGAGAGTTTCAAATTGTTAAAAGGTGTTTTTGCATTTTTACAAATCTCTTTATTGTCTGACTTGACTGGCTGGATTTACACATCTGCTTCTGCATTCAACCTCATGCAATATCATGCACTATCTAGCCTCTGGAAAACCACAGTACACTCATGAATGAATGAGAATGACAAAAACAATGTCTTAGTAATAATTAAAAAGAGTTTCTCAGTATGGTATTAATATAAAAACAGACACATAGACCAATGGAACAGAATTGAGAGCCCAAGAAATAATCCCACACTTACAGGGCCAATTAATATTTAACAAGGCAGCCAAAAATACTCAATGGGGAAAGGATAGTGGTGATACTTCAATAAATGGTGTTGAAAAAGCTGGATATTCACATGCAAAAGAATGAAATTGGACCCCTATCTTAATGCCATTCACAAAAATTAATTCAAAATGGACTAAGGACTTTTATATATAAGAACTGAAACTATAAAAATTCCAGAAGAAAGCATAGGCGAAAATCTGCTTGACATTGGATTGGCAATGGATTTTTTGGGATATGACATCTAAAGCACAAGCAACAAAAGTAAAAATCAACAATTGGGACTACATCAAGTGAAAAAGTTTCTGCACTACAAAAGAAACAATCAAGAAAATGTAAAGGCAACCTGCAGAATGGGGGAACATATTTGCAAACCATACATCTGATAAGGGATTTATATCCAAAATATAAGGAACTCACACAATTCAATCGCAAGACGCAAAAATCTGATTAAAAAATGGGCAGAGAGCCTGAATAGACATTTTTCCAAAGACATACAAATGGCCAAGTACATGAAAAAATGCTCAATATCATTATTGAGGAAATGCAAATCCAAACCACAATGAGATATCACCTCACACCTATTAGAATGTCTGTTATCCAAAAGATGAGGTAATACATGCGGTGAAGATGTGGAGAAGAGGGAATCTTTGTGCACTGTTGGTGGAAGTGTAAATTATCGGTACAGCCATTATCCAAAGCTGGCAATATGGAGGTTCCTGAAAAACAAACAAACAGCTATGACATGATCCAGCCCTATACCAGCCCAAATGGACTAAGATATCCACCACCACCAAAGGTTCTTGGGGACCCTCATGGGTTCAGACCGCAATTTGAAAATCATACTTTGAGAATGAGATTATATGATTGCATTAAAAATACAGCTATGTGCTGTTCTTAAGAAAAATATCTTAAACATAAGGAGAAGTTGAAAGTACAAGGGTGACAAAAGATAGACCAAAAAACATGCATGTGTATTAGAATCAGGCTTGGCAGACTTTAAGGCAAAATGTATTACTGAAGATAAAGAGGATAACAATATTATGAGTAATATTCTTTGAGAGCATCTACTAACCCTAAACTTCCAACGTACCTAATAAATTAGCCCCTAGATATATAAAAAAACAAATTTGACAAATTCATAATCTTAGAAAAGTATGTTACCACATAGTGGAATATGTTAACATGTATCTGTGTGTAATTACTAGGTTCTCAGACAAGTGAACAACAAAATAAACCAGCTTGTTCTGATTGACCTACGGATATGCCGGCACTCTTACTAATGCCAGATATTTCATAAAGTGTGTGAATTTAACCTGCATAATGCTGAAGGTTAAAACTGTGGCTCTCACAGCCTTATGTTCCCACTGAGATGCTTCCTAATAAAGATTGAGTTAATTTGGGGGGAAGTAATTTAGGCACCCAAGGATTCTTAATTAACTCTTGAGCTATCGAGATGCTTTATTGCACTCATTAGGAAATATTGTTTGGATGACTGCTGTAAAGATGTTATACTTATTCAAAATAAATGTAGCTTGCTTCCAATAAAGAATAGTGAGGAACCTTCTCCATGCTTAAGAACGTGGAAGTAAAGAAATACGATTGCCTCTCAGGGATAAATTATTATTTTTTTAATAGTTAATGCCATACTTTTTAAAATTAGTTACTTTATTTATTTATTGGCTGTGTTGTGTCTTTGATGCTGCACACGGGCTTTCTCTAGTTGCTGTGAGCAGGGCTACTCTTCATTGTGGTGCCCGGGCTCCTCATTGCAGTAGCTTCTCTTGTTGCAGAGCACAGGCTCTAGGCACTCGCACTCCAGTAGTTGTGGCACATAGGCTCAATAGTTGTGGCTCATGGGCTCTAGAGCGCAGGCTCAATAGTTGTGGTGCATGGGCTTAGTTGGCCTGTGGCATGTGGGATCTTCCTGGAGCAGGGATTGAACCTGTATCCCCTGCATTGGCAGGCAGATTCTTAACCACTGCTCCATCTAGGAAGTCCCAGATATAAATTATTACATCAGTTCATACTGGATCAGAAAAGAGATATTCCAAGAGAAAAACAAATATTGTATGCTAACTCATATATACGGAATCTAAAAAAAATTTTTAAAAAATGGTACTGATGAACCCAGTGACAGAATAAGAATAAAGATGCAGACGCAGAGAATGGACTGGAGGACATGGGGTTGGGGGGGTGGGGGGCGAAGGGGAAGCTGGGACGAAGTGAGAGAGTGGCATAGACATATATATACTACCAACTGTAAAATAGCTAGTGGGAAGTTGCTGTATAACAAAGGGAGATCAACTCGATGTTGGGTGATGCTTTAGAGGGCCGGGGGGGAGGGTGGGGGGACATCGCGGGAGGGAGGGGATATGGGGATATGTGTATAAGTACAACTGATTCACTTTGGTGTACCTCATAAGCTGGTACAGGAGTGTAAAGCAATTATATTCCAATAAAGAGCTTAAAAAAATAAGAAAAGAGATATTCAAGAACTCACTTTAAATGAATCAGATAATAATTTACTGGGCATTGTTTTAAATGTTTTACTCATAAACTGCACTGTTAGGCTTACCCATAACCTTATTGAAAATTTTAATACATTGAAGAAAAGACTATCATACTAAAGAATATCATGCCCCTTTTAGGAAAGGAAAGTTTTTAAGTAATTTTTCCCAGAGTGTCCCTAGCACTAACCAGGAAAAGCTTGCCTTGGCTAACAAATCTGATGATGTGACCCTTGCTACATACCTAGTGGGGTAGCTGGGTAACTCTGGTCATCCAGGGGAGACAACTTATCTTGCTCTGATTCTTTGCTTTTTCTATTTTTTTTTTTTTTTTTGCTTTTTCAAGAGATGTTTTCAACTATAGCTATATTCACCTATAATTTACAAATCATAATTTGACCACAAGACATAATTGTTCTCTGTAAAATGAAAGTAACATCCTTTAAAAAACAATACCAGTTGTTTCTGAATTTGGTTACCATGAATCAATTCCCCAGAGTCTGATTTGCTTACATGTACCAGAAATCAAAATCCCAGACATCCAAAGCTGAACTGGAATGAGATGATGGTCCTGAGGTTCTCCTGACTGCGTGGGCCTGTTGGGAAGCCAACAGATCTCTCCTGAGAGGTAACTGACCTCACTGCCATGTGTTGTATCCTCATTGCAACACTTATTACGCCAAGTATGGACATGCTCTGGCTCATCCTGTGTTTGGTCATTTGATGAGAATAAATCAGTACCTTTCCCCCTACTGTTTTTCATAGATTTGACAACAAATACATTGGACCCCTAGTACACTGTTAGGACGGCAGAGAGTTAAGGTGAAATAGAAATTCCCAGGCTGCCAACATTTTAATACTGTAGAAATGAGTAAACAAGTAAGCAATAGTACGAGACTTTTGTAAGTGAGGATTCTACAAGGGATGAAGAAAATGGCTGTGGTGTTCAGAGGAGATAGAAATCACCTCTGCTAGAGGGGAAAGACAATGGGGGAGGTAGTATGTAAAACAACCTTGAAGAATTGTGACTGCTAAAGCAGTGTTTTCAAATCTATTTAAAAATTCTTTCTTCTCCCCAACACATATACTTAAACCCCCTTGGTGGCTTCCTACTGTTCAAGAACAAAAAGGCTAGAGTATTTAGCATGCGTGTTTCTCCAGCTTTAATTGATCCTGCGCCCTCTAGTACTCTGGTCTTCTTTTGGCTCCTGTAGCATGCCGTGCTCCCTCCTGCTGTAACGATTTTGGACATGCCACTCACTCCCTCTGCCTGAAACCCATTCACCCACCATCTCATCTGTATTTCCCAGTTTGCTCTTCTAAAGTCTCTTGATGTCAATTAAAAATTTATCTCATCAAAGTCTACTTGTTATGTTATAAATGAGATCCACTTGTTAAATGCTGTCATGTACCATCTCACTTCTATTCCCAGTGTGTGTGTCATGCTGTTTCACACTTCTAATTACACGTTCCTGTGTGATTATTTGATTTGTCTGAACCCAGATACTCCAGACTATAAACTCAGAGATGAAACCTTATCTGCTTTTTTTTTTGGATTGGATGCTTACCAGCCTGAATACAGTCACCCATCACCTGACCCCTGGTTGCTATGCAATAAATATTTATTGAATGAATGAGAAATGCAGAAAAGCAGAAGTTGTTCAGATCATGGGCAAAGTGCAAACCAAAATACAGAGGTGGAAAGAGCTGCCCAAGCTTAAGGACATAGGAAATTTTGTTTTGTTTTGTTTTTTTATAAATTTATTTATTTATTGGCTGCGGTGGGTCTTTGTTGCTGCGCACGGGCTTTCAAGTGGGGGCTACTCTTCTTTGCAGTGCACAGGCTTCTCAAGTGCGGTTGCTTCTCTTGTGGAGCACAGGCTTCAGGCCTGTAGGCTTCAGTAGTTGTGGCACACGGGCTTAGTTGCTCCGTGGCACGTGGGATCTTCCCTGACCAGGGCTCGAACCCGTGTTCCCTGCATTGGCAGGTGGATTCTTAACCACTGCGCCCCCAGGAAAGCCCCCAGGAAATTCTGTTTTAATGGCAGAGAGTTATTACTGAACTGCAGGGTATACGGGAAGGAGTTAATGCCGCAGGAAGCAGCTAATCCTCACTAAAAACACTCCTTGCTACTGACCAGATTCTTGACAACAAAAATGGGTTGTTTTTCAAGTGGTAGAAAAGTGTACCAAAGGTTGAATCATTTAGAGAAACAATTAGTAATGTTTCAAATGTATTTGTTTGTGGATTGTATGAAATATGGTCCAGATCAAGTACCAATGCAAAACCAAAGCCTTGACAGAAATGAACAAAGCACCTTGTCTACGCATGCATTGACATTGTTAGGTTTTCAGAAAGAACTGTATTCTTAGAGCAAACCGTGAGTAGATATGGTTTCCTTTTTTAAAAAGGGTATTAATGTAAAATTTACATACAGTGAAATGCACAGATCATAAGAGCATAATTTGAAGAGTTTTGACAAATTCACGTAAATCTAACCCACATCATTTTCAAGATAATAGAAATTTTCCTTCCTCCCAATTTCTTCTTGTCCCTTCCCAGTCAACTCCCTTTCCTATAGGAAACTACTGCTGTGGACTAAACCCATAAAGTAGTTTTGCCTGTTCTGCATCTTCATATCAATGAATCTGGTTTCTTTCACTCAGAGTATTTTGGAGATTCATTCCTGTTGTTGCATACAGCAGTGGTTCATTCCTTTGTGTCACTTCACAGTATTCCGTTGTCTGAATATAGCACAGTTTGTTTACTTACTTTCCTTTTGACATACATTTGGATTGTTTCCATTTAGGGCTTACTGTGAATAAATGATATAAATTATAAATATTAACTTCATATCAACTTGTGAATAAATTTGCCATGAACATTCTTGTACACACATTTGTGGACATACATTTACATTAATTTCAGGTATATATCCAGGGAATTGATGGGACATAGGTAGGAATTTAAGGCTATAAGAAACCTCACAGCTGTCTTCCAAATCTTGTGACATTTTACCCTCTCACTAGCGATGTGTGAGAGTTCTGGTTGTTGCCACCAACACTTGGTATTGTCATTGCTTTTCATTTGAGTCATCCTAGTATGTGTGTAGTGGTATTGCATTTGGGGTTTAATTTTAATTTCCCTGATAAACGTGTTAAGCACTTTTCATGTCTTACTTGTCATTTGTATATTTTTCCTTTGTAAAGTATCTGTTCAATCTTTTGCCAGTTTTTTTTCACATGAGGTTGTCTTATTGTTAGTGATTTGTAGGACTTATTTATGTATTCTGGAAACAAGTTCTTTGTCTGATATATATTTTGCAAAGATTTTCTCCTGGTCTGTGGCTTGCTTATTAATGTTCTTAATGGTGTCTCTGGTGAGCAGAAGTTTTTAATTTGAATGAAATCTAGTTTTTTTTCTGTTTTGTTTTTTTATTGTTAGCGCTTTCTGTCTTCTAAGAAGTGTTTGCCTAAATCAAGTTGGCAAAGAAATTCTCCTAAAATTTTCCTAGATGTATCAACATTTTAGCTTTTGCTTTTAGGTTCATGATCTTAAGTAAGTGTGGGTTTCTTTCTGTGATTTTTATGCCTTTCCCTTGATCAACTTGTCTGTCCTTATGCCAATACTGCACTAGTTTGATTACTATAAATTTATAGTATTTCTTGAATAAGTACTGTAAATTCTCCAATCTATTTCTCCTTTTTCAAGATTAGTTTTCTAGATATTTTGCATTTCATATACATTTTGGAACCAACTTACCAGTTTCTAAAAGCGAAACAAATGTTAAAAAGCCTGCTGGGATTGTGATTGGGATTGCATTCAATCTACAGATCAATTTGGGAAAAAATAACATTTTAGAAATATTGAGCTTTCCAATTCATAGATGTCTATTTCTCTTTTAGTGCAGGTGTTCTTTAATTTTTTCTCAGCTATGATTAGTAGTTTTTAGTGAGGAGCTCTTGCACATATTTTACTAAGTTTATCTCTGAGTATTGTATTTTTTATATTTTTAATATTATTATATATGATGGTTTTAAATTTCATTTTCTGAGTGCTCATTGCTAAAATCTAGAAAAACACTTGATTTTTGTATTTGACCTGTATTGGTATCCTGTAACCTTGCTAAAGGTACATAAGAGTTCTAGAAGTTGTTTTGTAGATTCTTTGGCATTTTCTATATAAACAATTATGTGTAAATAAGGGAGAGTTTTAGTTTTTTCTTTCCAATGTTTATACTTTTTTTCCCATATTGTTTCATTGGCTAGAACTTCAAGAAAAATGTTGAATAGAAGTGGTGAGCGTGGACATCTCTTGCTTGTTCCCAATCTTAAAAAGAAAGCCTTCAGTCCTTTACCATCAAATATACTTTTAACTGTAGGTTTTCTACAAATATCTCTTATAAGAGTCTATTCCTAAAGTGTTAACTTTTTTTTTTTATCATGAAGAGATGTTGACTTTTTTCTGTCTCTATTGAGATGATCATACAATTTTCCATTTTAATGTTTATATGGTTAACTGTATTAATTGATTTTCTGGTGTTGAACTAACTTTGCCTTCCTGTGAAAAATTTCACTCAGTTGTGGTATATTTTCTCTTTTATACATTGCTAGATTTAATTACTAATATTTTGTTAAGGACTTTTGTGTCTATGTTCATGAGAGATATTGGTCTGTAAATTTTTTTTTTTTGTAATGTCATTATCTGGTTTTGGTATCAAGATTATCCGAGCCTCATACAATGAGTTGGAAAGTATTTCTTCTCCTTCTATTTTCTGAAAAAAATTGTTTAGAATTAGTATTATTTCTTCCTTACATGCTAGTAGAATTCACCAGAGACTCCAGATTAGCCTGGAATTTTCCTTGAGGGAGAGCTTCTGATTACAAATTCAAAGCGATGTTGTAGTACTCAGATTTTCTAACTTCTTGTGTCTGTTTTGGCAATTTGTGTCTCCTCCCCTCAGGTTTTTTCTTGCATTTGTCCTGAGTTGTCCAGTTTTTCAGCAAAAAATCTTTAATAATATTACTTTTTGATATTCAATGTATGCAGTTTCCCTAGTGACACCCTCTTTCATTCTTGATGCTAGTATTTTCCCCCCTCTTTTATTCTTGGTCAGTCTAGGTATAGGTTTATCAATTTTATTAATCTTTTCAAAGAATCAACTTTTGACTTTGTTGATTATCTCTAGTGTTTGTTTAAATTCTGTTTCATTGATTTCTGCTTCTATATTTATTATTTTCTTCCTTTTGTTTATTTGCATTTAATTTAGTTTTCTTTTTAAAGCTAAAGTTGAACTTACTTCTTCTCTTCTAATATAGAGCTATAAATTTCCCTTTAGCCGTATTGCACAAATTTGTACCTGTTTTGCTTTCATTATCATTTAGTTAAAAGTATTACCTAATTATTCTATGCTTTTTTTGGACCTATGGAAGTATTTAGAAATGTATTGCTTAATTTTCCAATATTTTGATATTTTCAAATATTTGATATCTGATATTTTGTGTTCATTGATTTTTTTTAAATTTTATTTATTTATTTATTTATTTATTTATTTATTACTTATTTTATTGCCTGTGTTGGGTCTTTTTTTTTTTTTTTTTGCTGTGCTTGGGCTTTCTTTAGTTGCAGTGAGTGGGGGTTACTCTTCATTGTGGTGCGCGGGCTGCTCATTGCTGTGGCTTCTCTTGTTGTGGAGCACCGGCTCTAGGCACATGGGCTTCAGGAGTTGCAGCACATGAGCTCGATAGTTGTGACTCACAGGCTCTAAAGTGCAGGCTCAATAGTTGTGGCGCATGGGCTTAGTTGCTCCGCGGTATGTGGGACCTTCCTGGAGCAGGGCTCGAACCCGTGCCCCTGCATTGGCAGGTGGATTCTTAACCACTGCATCACCTAGGAAGCCGTGTTCATTGATTTTTAATTTAATTTTATTGTGGTCAGAGAGCATACTTTGCATGATTTTAATCTTATTACATTTTTTGAGACTTCTTTTTTGCTCAGTACAGGATTTTTCTTGGTGAATATTACACGTGCACTTTAAAGGAATATGTATTCTCTAGATGCTAGGTGTAGTATCCATAAATACAATCAGTTAGATGAAATTGGTTGATAATATTACATCTTTTATATTTTTTCTGATTTTTCAGTTTCCTTATTCTGTCAGTGACTGAGAGAGGAATGTTAAAATATCTAACTATAATTGTGGCTTTGTCAGTTCTCCCCTTTCATTTTTTTCATTTTTTTTAAGTATGTGGTTTGAAACTCTGTGCATTGAAAGAGGATTACGGCTTTTTTTTAAGCACTTTATTGGATATAATTGCTTTACACTGTTGTACCAGTTTCTGCTGTGCAACAAAGTGAATCAGCTGTATTTATGCATATATCCCCATATCCCCTCCCTCCTACGACTCCCTCCCACACTCCCTATCCCAGCCCTCTAAGTCCTCACCCATCATAGAGTTGAGGTCCCTGTGTTATACAGCAGCTTCCCACTATCTATTTTACATTTGGTAGTGTATATATGTCAGTGCTACTCTCTCAGTTTGTCCCAGCTTCCCCTTTGCCCCACCCTCTGTGTCCTCAATCTGTGCTCTATATCTGCCTCTTTATTCTTGCCCTGTCACTGGGTTCATCAGTACCATTCTTTTAGATTCCATATATGCGTTAGCATACAGTATTTGTTTTTCTCTTTCTGGCTTACTTCGCTCTGTATGACAGTCTCTAGGTCCATCCACCTCACTATAAATAACTCAATTTCATTCCTTTTTATGGCTGAGTAACATACCATTGTCTAAGTGTGCCACATCTTCTTTATCCATTCATCTGTTGGTGGGTATTTGGGTTACTTTCATGTCCTGGCTATTGTAAATAGTGCCGCAATGAACATTGTGATACATATTTCTTTTTGGATTACGGTTTTCTCAGGGTATATGCCCGGGAGTGGGATTTCTGGGTCATATGGTAGTTCTATTTTTAGTTTTTTAAGGAACCTCCAAACTGTTTTCCATAGTGGCTGTACCAACTTACATTCCCACCAACAGTGCAGGAGGGTTCCCTTTTCTCCACACCCTCTCCAGCATTTATTGTTTCTAGGTTTTCTGATGATGCCCATTCTGACCAGTGTGAGGTGATACCTCATTGTGGCTTTGACTTGCATTTCTCTAATGATTAGTGATGTTGAGCATCTTTTCATGTGTTCATTAGCCATCTGTATGTCTTCTTTGGAGAAATGTCTGTTTAGGTCTTCCACCCATTTTTGGATTGGGTTGTTTGTTTTTTTGATATTGAGCTGCATGAGCTGCTTGTATATTTTGGAGGTTAATCCTTTGTCCGTTGCTTTGTTGGCAAATATTTTCTCCCATTCTGAGGATTGTCTTCTTGTCTTCTTTATGATTTTCTTTTGCTGTGCAAAAGCTTTTAAGTTTCATGAGGTCCCATTTGTTTATTTTTGATTTTATTTCCTTTATTCTAGGAGGTGGGTCAGAAAGGATCTTGCTTTGATTTATGTCATAGAGTGTTCTGCCTATGTTTTCCTCTAGGAGTTTGATAGTGTCTGGCCTTCCATGTAGGTCTTTAATCCATTTGGAGTTTCTTTTTGTGTAGGATGTTAGGAAGTGTTCTAATTTCATTCTTTTACATGTAGCTGTCCAATTTTCCCAGCTCCACTTATTGAAGAGGCTGTCTTTTCTCCATTGTATGTTCTTGCCTCCTTTGTCAAAGACAAGGTGCCCATATGTGCGTGGGTTTATCTCTGGGCTCTCTATTCTGTTCCATTGATCTTCCTTTCTATTTTTGTGCCAGTACCATACTGTCTTGATCCCTGTAGCCTTGTAGTACAGTTTGAAGTCAGGAAGCCTGATTCCTCCAGCTCCATCTTTCCTTCTCAAGATTGCTTTGGCTATTCGGGGTCTTTTGTGTTTCCATACAAATAATAAAATTCCTTGTTTTAGTTCTGTGAAAAATGCCACTGGTAAACTGATAAGGATTGCATTGAATCTGTCAATTGCTTTGGGTAGTATAGTCATTTTCACAATATTGATTCTTCCAATCTAAGAACATTGTATGTCCCTTCATCTGTTTGTATAGGATTTCTTGATAATTTGACTCTTTAGCATCTTGACATGTACTTTTTTAACCCTTCATGTGTTTATAAATGGCTGTTTTTAAAGACCTTACTTTCCAATGCCAACATCTGTGTCATCTTTGAGACTGTTTGTTTTGTCTATTGTTTCTCATGGTTACCTATTATACCTTCCTATGTCTTCACACATCTAGTCATTTTTTATAGTCTGCAGGGAATTGTAGATGCTATATTATTGAGAATCTATATTTTCTTGTTTTCATATAAAGATCACTGAGTTTCATACTTATGGGCAGGTAATGTACTAGAGGGTCAGCTTGATCCTATTGAGGCTTGGTTTAAGACTTTATTTTGTTTCGCTTGGGATGGCCTTAGTGTAACTCCCCTGAAGCAGATCCATTTTGGGCTCTCAACTAAATGCCCAGAATGTTCAGCAAGTTCTCTCCACCGTGGATAGTTGGAATTCCAGTTTTTCCTAGCATCATATTGTCTCCAGAATCATTATTCAACTCACAGCCCCCCAGTAACTGTTCTGTTCTAGTCCTTGTAACATTTTGCCCTGTACATAGTATAAAGTAGTATTTGGCCCAGACTCAGTGGAATCCTGTGAAGATTTCTGTTCCTTTTCTGAACATCTTATTCCTCTCTGGTACCTTTCCAGCAAATTCCAGTTCCCTCAGCATCCCCAAACATTGATTTCTGTTTCCTCCAATCAGTATGATCACTGTTTTCTTTTTGGACTCAGCTTGCTTCCACTTCATTTTGGAAAGAGGGCTCCCAGGAAAAAGTCAGAGTGAATGTGTCGCCTCATGCATTTCTCTTTTCTGAAGGATTATATCCCGTTCTTTCTGTTGTCCAGTGCCTAAAAGCAATAGCTTGACATGGTTTTTCCAGTTCTGTAGTTTTTTCTGGCTGTATTCTATCATGGCCAGAGCTCAAAGTCCACATAGATGTTAAAATATTGTCCCCAGTACATCTTGTCTTTATAAAAACAATGTGGAGGTAATAATATAATAAAATGTTTGGAAGTGATTTATCAAAATAATATACATCTACTAACTTTCCTATATACATATTACCTGTGAAATGTTCTAGTTTAAAAAGAAAGCAACAAATAACAGAAATCTAACATGTGCCTAATTTACTTTAGGTTTTTCTCAACTGCTTCTCCTCCTCCTCCTCATCTTTCTCACCCATAATTTTTAACTTATCATTCTTCCACCTTTCAAGGTTTGTCCAGTTTGTTTCTGTCCACACTTACTCAGGGACATTAACCCTCTAGGGATGTGTGTCATTAGGAGCTCTTTGTTATTACTCTTTGCAAATAGTCTAACTTGATTTTAAATGTTCTGGGTCTAAACAGTTTTTACAATCTTCCAGAGACAACAAGTTTGAGGGCTTTTCTATCATCTCTCCTTGTTTCTGTCTCTTTTCTTTGCCATGAAGGAGGAATTCCCACGTAAAGGATGCTCTTGGTATCAACTGGGTGCCTTCCAGCTGCTTCTAGAGTATTGGTTGAGCTCTCTACTGCTGTTGAACGACTCCTTTAATTTTACTTTAAGCGATACACAAATAAAATGTAGATTATCTTTGTCAAAAGGTTTTTCACAGATGCATCAATAGACTGGAAGTGTGGAAATCAGCATTAAGACGTCCAAAAAGACGTCTTTTTTTTTAAAGACTTGCAAAGTGTTGAGATAATGTGGTATTTCCAGACTGATGTCTAATGTTATAAATGTACACAATGTACCTTGCTTTCAAAAACTACTGGTTTCTGTATTCCCTTACATCTCAAGAATAGACTTATAAATATTTATTTAGCTCATGCTCTGTGTCTGGCACTGGGCTGGGACAGAGTAACTTCTTTTAGATAATTGACCAGAAGAAAATAGTCCCAGTAGGTTGCAAAAAGGTGATTCCTTTAGTATTTGATATTTATTTATTTATTTATTTATTTATTTGCTGCATTGGGTCTTCATTGTGGTACACAGGCTTCTCATTGTGATGGCTTCTCTTGTTGCAGAGCACGCGCTCTAGGGTGTGCAGGCTTCAGTAGTTGCGGTGCAAGGGCTCAGTAGTTGTGACTCATGAGCTCTAGAGCACAGGCTCAGTAGTTGTGGCTCAGGGGCTTAGTTGCTCCACAGCATGTGGGATCTCCCTGGACCAGGAATCAGACTCGTGTTCTCTGCATTGGCAGGTGAATTCTTAACTGCTGCACCACCAGGGAAGTCCATTTGATAATTATTTTAGTTGGCTGATGTGAATTTGAGGGGGGCCTAAAGGACACATGCAAGAGGGAAAAAACCTCTCCTAGCTGCATAGCAGAAGTCATAGAGAACAGGGAAAATGACACATGCCAATTTGTACCCAGTGATTTGATCTTGAAATCACCTTGTGCCTGTTCTTAATCTTCATTTGCTCTGCAATAGTAAGTTTGTGTATTATATCCAAAGTGAGCATAAGTGTTTGGAAAATTAAATTACTGCTCCATTGACTCTAAAAAGAGTCAATCTAAGACAACTAAATTTTATGTCACTATGAAAAAAAAAGACTTTTTTCCACAAGTTTATATTTAGAATTGGTAGGTTGTATTAAATAGTATTATAGTAGATTTATCCTAGACCAATGTGGAAATCCTCAATTAATTATGTGCGAGGATTCACAGTAAATATTAATAGTGAAAATAAACAACAGAAACTTAAATTGACAGTAAAAACCACACACAGCAAAACTACAAAATTTGAATGGAGAAATTTGGATTTGATAGATTTATGTCTGCAAAAGAACACTTGAAAAGGCAAAAACTACAAAGTATAAAAGTGGATAGGACTTCCCTGCTGGCGCAGTGGTTAAGAATCTGCCTGCCAATGCAGGGGACACGGGTTTGAGCCCTGGTCCAGGAAGATCCCACATGCTGTGGAGCAACTAAGCCCGTGTGCCATAACTACTGAGTCCATGTGCCGCATTTACTGAAGCCCGAGAGCCTAGAGCCTGTGGTCCGCAACCAAGAGAAGCCACTGCACTGAGAAGCCTGTGCACCACAACAAAGGGTAGCCCCTGCTTGCCACAACTAGAGAAAGCCCGCAGGCAGCAACAAATAACCAATGCAACCAAAAATAAATAAATAAGTAAAATAATACATTTAAAAAAAAGAGTGGATTTATGAGGGAATTCCCTTGTGGTCCAGGGGTTAGGACTCCATGCTTCCACTGCAGAGGGCACAGTTTCAATCCCTGGTTGGGGAACTAAGATCCCATGTTCCATGGCATGGCCAAAAAATAAAAAGTGGATATGGAAAACAAACTGATTAATCAAAGGAAAGCTTAATGTAAAATGTTATAGAAAGTAATGGATACCTGGTGAATATTTTCAAATAAAATTTCAATGAAGACAAAATTCTTATTTAAATATTTACATTTATAAAGAAATATCGACGCATTCTCAGGATTAAAACAGTGGGATCAATAAAAGGGGGACAGGTTAAACATCTTCTGCATGTGCAAAATACATCTAAAACAAGTTACATTGTTTATACAAAAGTGTAACAATTTTTCTAACATTTTTATTACAATATTTGCTCAGTCTTCTTAGTGGTAGTTAAAATCATAGCTATTAAGATAGATGCTGTTAAATCTGAAAAAGTTGAAACCCAGTGTACAAATGTTCTGATAGTTATATCAAAGTGTATTGCATCCCTTGCTTTAAAAATTCTTCCATATCTGGTGTAACTCTTCATTTTATGGAGTCATTCACATTTGCAAATATTCACTTGCAAAATGTATTTGAATTGAAATCAAACTTACCTGTCACGTCCTCAGCAGAGAATATCTAGGTCCCTTAAATGCAAGTGGGACTTGGTAAGTTCCCAAGATGCTTTGGTAAATTCCAAGGTGCCAGATAAGCTCAAATCCATTTTGGAAAAGGTGTTTTTCACATGTCCTGTCCCCTTCCCTACTCCATTAGAGAGACTGTTAAATAATCTTGTTTTCTACAAAATTAAAGTTATATGAATACAAAGTACTAACATTCTGAAGTTCAGGGTAAAAATTAACCTCATGTAAGCTGTTTAGTGGGAGAGGTATGACATGAGTGGGAAAGTAATGACGAAAATGAGTAAGTATATGCATGTCTTATATGTAAGCTAAGAAGAGAAACCACACTCAGCACATTTTTAACGACAGGGCCATGAAACTGGAAAGACTTTGAAGGATATGATGTACAGTTCTTCTTAATGTGTATGTTGAAAATGGAATGCACTTCTCTGCCTTTAATTTAGTTCTTCTCCCGCAAAGCTAAGCACCAGCGAGAGGTTTATTTAAAAATGCATTTGTCATTGTACAATCCACAGATCACCCCATTTGAGTGTTTAAGTGACTCTTAGTCCCGTGTAACAGAAGAGAAATAAAACCACACCAGTATATCAAAGAAAGTATGTTTAATCTTCTAAACTTTATGTGCCAACTCCGTCATAAAGAAATGAAATAAAAATTTTACTTAAAAGTTATTTAAAACAGTAGCACACTTTTTCTTAAAAGATCAAATCATTCTAATGTTACACTGACCTGAAGAAACTATTGACAGAGAAAAATAAGCAAAATGTATATATGAAACTTCCTGCCTATCAACAAAAAAGGGGGGAAAAGATACGAAGAGTGTGCAGAGGTCTTTTTTACAAATGGGAACATATAAGCTAGCCAAAAGTCTTTATACAATATTAACTTTGATGAGTGTAGATAAGAGAAAGTGGAACATATCATTTTGCTCAGTCCATTTACCACTTCACAGTATGGGCTAACCCATTTGTTTATACATGCTGTTAGTATTTTAAATTTGTGTACTTTTTTTTTTTTGTACTTTTTAAGTGTTTGGTTTTCCTTTTCTTTCACTCATAATTATTTCTCCAAGTGTGAAACTTTTTATATATT
Source organism: Hippopotamus amphibius kiboko (assembly GCF_030028045.1). NCBI lineage: Eukaryota > Metazoa > Chordata > Mammalia > Artiodactyla > Hippopotamidae > Hippopotamus > Hippopotamus amphibius. Next base: position 71,142,065 of record NC_080198.1, on the reverse strand, counting down.
TTTTTTTTGTATCACTGCTTCCATCAGTATAGAGCCTGATTTTGATTATCTAGTTTATTTACGCTCCATGCAGGAGGAAAATTACCCCCATATATTAAGACCTCTGTAGATTTAGTAGAAAAAGCATCCCCAGCAGCTCTTGAGACATAGCAGCTGTGAGTTCCTAAGAGTAAATTGAGTGAAATTAAAGCACAGGTAGGTCATTTGGCACAAGTAGGCAACTGTCACGTTAGCTTTTACTTTCTTAGGTAATGGAATTGGTTACATAATGCTTTATAATTCCAAGAGAAGTACTGTTTGGTCTTCTGAAATCTAAACTTCTAAGATTTAAGACAGTGATGAAAGGCAAATGGCAACTTGGCTGACTTCTTAGCTGTTTAGTGTGGTGTGTGGTGTTTTGTGATGAGAACACACTACTAAGGAACTGTTATCAAGATTGGCTCTGGCAGTGCAGTGGAGGATGTGAGATGGAGAGCTGAGAGCCCAAGCCTCACGTTCAGTGACACTCAGGATCCTTTAGTGTCTGTGGGATTAGGATGTTCTGGGAAAAGCAGAGTACCATTTATTTTAATTTCAAAGCTTATACAAGTCTACTTGCCTTGGCCTCTGTTTTTATGTCGTAAAAATTTCAACAATTGCTATTAAATATGATAAAATAAAACTTAAAGCAAATAAAATCAGGAAATTACTATTGTTATGGCTGTTACTACTAAAATCTGAAACAGTGGCGAGTCAGTCCCTTGTGGAGGCTGAACATCCTTGCACACGGCCCATCCTTAGAGTAGGAGCAGGGTACGTATAAAGGATAATATTATGCAGGCCCAAAGATCTGCATCCCCAAAAGCAAGCATTCATTTTGGGCTGCACCCAACACGTTTCTCAGACTCTTGAGCAGAGTCTGACCCACTGGTCTAAAGGAAATAAATACTCATCTGAAGCAAATATTCATTTCAGCAGAAGCAGAGCATATAACCAGGGACATGTATTATCCTATAAAAGTCCAGTCAAAGATTCTTTTTCTGCAGAATCTTCTGAAAACAATTGGGTGAGAAGCTGCAACGTCTTGTATTTAATTCGTGCCAAGATCACTTAGTCTCGGGGAGCAGACATTTGCACGTGTGTCATTATTCCCGCCTCCCACAGACATGGCAGGTATTGCTATGCAGTCTTTTTTCAGGCAGCCAGTTCCAATAAACCGGAGGGTACTGCAGATTAAAATCTTCTGACTATTTTTGATCTAGTCCAGCAAATTTGATGCTGAAATCGGATGGCCCTAGAGACTGACTTAAATTTAGTGAGTAATGTAATTAGCAAAATACTTTGTATGGTTGAAGCATAAAATGTGTATACCCTTGAGGAGCTTTGAATCTTGTAGGAGAGTTAAGACACAGACTGTCATCCTGAGGTACTAAGTGACAATTGAGCAAGGTGGTCAGGAGGCTCCCACAGGAAATCTAGATGAGAGGAGAGAGCTGGAAGATGTTAAAGGTTTAAGGAAACAAACAGCAGTGATCAGGGAAGTTGGCTAAGGGGGGGCGGAATAGAGAAGTAAGGAGGTAAGATCCAGAGTGGAAGAGAATTGCTAGGAAGAGCTCCAGGGTTAATGATCCCTGATCCTGAAGAGCAGGTGTTTACTGTCTGCTCCACTCTGCGTTGTCTGTTGGCACGTAGGTGCCCAGAGTTAGAAAGAAGGATTGTTGGAGCCACTGATGCTTCAGGGTTTCTCTAATGCCTAATAATATAAGGAATATGTTTGGATTAATTGAAGCTGTTTTTTTTTTTTAATGGACAACAAACAGTGAAATCAAACCCATTCTTGAATATTAAGTTTTATAAGATTGGGGAACACTAAGGCATTTTGATACTATTAGTAACTAGACATAGAAATACACCTTTATAAAATGTATAATTAATTAAATACTTTATGGATAGCCTTTGTGTGTATCTTTTACAACTTAAACCAGATATTCTCACTGTACATTTATGAGAGGAAACAAATAGTTCTTTATGTGATTTGTAGAAATTATTTTTGCCATGGAACTCTTCCTGAAGTTATCTTCGAATTTTCTTTTCCCTAGCACATTCCACTTATGCTACAGATACATTGTAAGTGCTCCATTCAATACTGCTGCATAGGCAGCTTTCTTTCAGTTCCAGTGATTAAATTTACTGAAAGTAACTATGTAAACTTATGTTAATTCTAAAGAACAAAAATTATCTACTATTATATCCAAAAAGACATTAATTCTATGAATATGCCAAAGTCAATGTCTGTATTTGTTGAACATGTTACAGACTCTGTTTACTGATTGATATCTCCAACTAACCTTCTATTTTTGCAGAAATGCACAATGTCTAATTGTATGCAACTGGATATAAACTTCAAAAGTGCTTACTTGGGTTATTCTCTTTTGGGAAAGGAAATTTCTATGAATATAACCAAGGTTTCTCTTTTATCTAGTTTTAAAATAGTTGAAAACATAAAGCAGTGGATGCTCTATATTTGAACAGATTTCCTAGTGGGATCTCAGAGCTTAAATACTGTTACCAGGATTGCAGATCGTCAGTCTATGTGATACAGCCTATCAAATTACCGATTTCATACATGGGCAGATGGCAGAGGGGCCTGGCAGAAGCTCAGTTTTCAAGTTGTGAGAGAGAGAGAGAGAGTGTGTGTGTGTGTGTGTGTGTGGTGTAACTGCTAAAGAACAAAGGTCTTTTACTCTGAAAGGCAAAAATAATTGCAAAGGTTACCTAGGAAATATTTGTCAGCCCAACACTGAAAACTAACTCTTGAGTCTTGGACTTATGCATGCAAAGAATACTTTACCTAACTAAAACAAAACAAAACAAAAAATTGTAAGGCTGCTGATTTACCTAAACTATGGTATCAATTTTCTATAAAAACCAAAAATAAAACAATGGTGAACACATGAAATAGTTGAAGGATGATTCAATTTGTAAAAAAAATTGGAATTTAACATTAATTTTTACTCTTTGAAAACTGGAGAATTATATTCTTCATTAGTGAGAGATAGATTGTAATTTTAAAAAAATGTGCGTCTTTCCATGTATAAGAATCTAAAATACTCTTTTTTATAACCTCCCATTCTCTGTCTTTTTAAAAAAATAACAATTCTTTATTCAACTTGAGCTCATCTCTTCTGAGAAATAAATGAAAGGCTTTCAAAGAACTGTTAGCTGCAGAGCAGCCCTTAAATCCGTTGTGCTCCTTTGCTGTGTCTGTGGAGGATACAGTTGTTTCATTAGCTCCTGGGGCTCATTGAGCTTCTGGAAAACCTCAGCTGTTTTCCTTTTAAAATTATTCTGTCATCTGACCAATTTCAGTCATTTTTCATGAGAACGGTCAGAAACGAGGGATTTTTTTCCCTCCCTTTTTTTCTGACCTAAGATGTGGTAAGTAAGCAAACAAATTTCCAGTCAAATTTCTGGTGGAACCTGTCCCAGGAAACAAGACATTTTGAGGAGAAAATGAGTTGGCCCTTGCCTGGAGGCTAGATGTGGGTAAACCATCCATCTTCTCTGGCGATGGAAGACGGCCACACGTTTGGCAGCAAATGCTCCGTCGGCTGACAGAGCGGGCAGTTGACAGAGCAAGGAAAGTGCACATGGTGCATTGTCAAGTATCGGGGTGACAAGCAGCAGTCGTAATTAAGCTGTACTGAACAGCTCATTGCCTTGGGTGATGATAACTATGACTTCCCAAAGGCACCCTCCTGTTTTGTCTCTCGTGTCCTCACGGAGACAGGCAATGATGTCAGAGTTGTCATCACCAGCACAATTCATCAGCCCTCTCCTTAATTAAAACCTTCCCTCTCGTCTTCACATTAACATTTTTATGTTTCCCATCTTTAGAAATTACTTCCGTTGCTCTTTGGAGACAAATCACTGTATAAATCCCCAAACACAAGCAAATAAGTCAGCCCAATTACGTGTTGTAAGGCAGTTCCTTCATTTATATGTGCCTATTTGAAAGGAGAAAGAAAATTATTAGAGAAACTTCTGATGAATATCAAAATACTGTATTTTGATAGATAGAAGCACTAAAATGAATTATGCAATGAAATGACATGGTATTCTGTAAAACCAGTATTATATATATCATCAAATATCTTTGCATAAAGATTGAGTTGTTTCCGTTAGAGGTAAAAGAAGAGAAAAGAAGTTTACTTAGCAGATAATTAGAAAAAATATTTTTACAAAACTAATGTGTCTTTATTTTAAAAAGCATAAAATTTGAGTCAAGGTTAAATATTGAATTAGAATTCCATATTCAAGGGAAATAAAATGTATTAAGTTTGATTAAACGAGAAACCAACACACATTTTAAAAAAAGCAGCTGTTCAAAGAGTGTTTATGATATGGCAATTAGTCCCTGACCAAATGCATAATAAAAAACTGAGAGTTCTAATTAATAAGGATTCTTCTGAGATGTTTCAAGGTTGGTATTTTGAGCCAGGTACTAAATGAATACAAAATAAAGCTTGTTAATTTCTTCAAATATATGCAAATTATGTGACATTTGATGTCCCTGCATAATAAAATGTTACTTTTGAAAGTCAAGTAGAAAGGAATAAAGTATGATCGTTCAGGTTCTGTTACAAAAAAAACTGAGGGTTCTGTGAATTCACTGTATGTAAATTTCTCATGAGTTTTCAGGGAAGAGTTTTTGATCTGTATGTACCATAGAAGACCAGGCATTAAACAACAGACACATCAGGGCTGTGGACCTCATATTCCTGAAAAATCCAGGTGGCACACAAATCCACAGTGGTTAATATGGTTATCTTTTGCTATTATTGTTATTGTTTTGTTGATGTTATTATTGTTTAGTCGAAACTCAAGTAAAGCTGCTCCTTCCATAGTAATTTATTTGCTCTGGAGCAATGCCAATCGAATAAGCATGTGATGCAGAAGATTGAATAGGATATTCTCCCCTGATTATTTCTAGTCCTCACACAGGTAGGACAGGTACTAGGGAAGAGCACTACTTTCACTTGCTGAGTGTCTGTCTTTTCACCAGGAGTCAAGATAGTTAATAAGACAAATGCATTTGCCTGGACCCGGAGGGGAAAATATTCTCCATCATTTCCACTTCTCACTTTTCTCCTCCTTTTTGTTTTTTAAAAATAATCCCCACCATTACTGAAAAGTTTGCTGGTAGGTAAAAGAGTCCCCAGAAGACTCCCACAAATCTGTAATGGGGGATTTTTTATTTACCTATAATGGACTTGAATGAACATGCGAGTGAGAAGGTGGAAGCTAGAATATTCTCCCATCTTGTATGAATATATCAGTCCCCTCTTGCTTCCCACTGCATATTCTTGCCTATGCATATCAATCAGTTTAAGAGCAGGAATTTTGGGGAAAGTTCTAGGTTTAAGTACTGGCTTCTGCCCTTATGGGTCATGTGACTCTAGGCAGGTCAGTTATACTTTCTGGGCTTCGGTTACCTCATATGTAAAAATATAGAATCATGATAATACCGACTTTAGAGGCATATTGAGACAAATAAATGAGACTATGTAAGGAATTTCGTGTAGTCAGGCATATATAAACACTGAATAAATGGTACTTATTATACTTGGACGGCATGAAAAGAATTTCCCATTACCGAGGAAAGGAAAATTATTTTTCACAAAATCATTCACTCTGGCAATTAACAGTGCATATGAAAAAGATGAAATATAGTAATGGATCCTCAAGGGCAAATGATAGGAAAAAGAATTGCTTTGGGGGTACCTACATTTTGTGTCAGAAAAGAACAGCCTTGTGGGCAACCCAGTCAAATACACAGCTATGGGAACCCTTGTCCCAGCTTTGGGGGCACAGTGTTACCACCCCAGATATTTTGGAAATTTAGCTCCCATTAAGCTTGTGGCAAGGTCCTTGATCTACCGTGAAAGCTTAAGGCTGTCCTGTGAGCCAGCATGAGAGAACTGAGTTTAAGTGTATTCTTCATTGGGATTGAGCTTGTGATGGATTAGCCTTTTTAGGGCCAGGATGGGCCACTTGAGTGTCTCAGAGATGCCCTGGGCTACCCCACCGAAAGATATTATTTGATAGCTCTCTGTGGTAGCATAACACATCCTGTGGTTTGTTATTTATTCTGCTATTGTCCCCAGTCCAAACCCAGCTGATTTTTGGCTGACTAAAGTTCACTGCCTTTTCAAGCCTGATAAATTTTTCTGCTTTGTTCTCTCTTTCATCGCTGACCTCCTTTTGTCCTACCTATTCTACCTTCCTGCTCTGTGCTGGTAAGACTATTCTAGGTTTCCTTGCCTGAGCATTTGGTTTGATCCTTACTGTCAAAGCTTTTGCCCATATTTGTAAAGTTTCTGACATAAATTCAAGTACCACCAGAGATAGCTCATTTCCTACTCACCTGCCCTAATGATCCGGTATTATACTCCATCTCTCTCTCCTAGCCTTGACAGTCTTACTCCTCTGTCCCTAAGTCCTAGTTGCCTGGCACAAATTTCACCTTTGTTAAACCTGCCACTTGACATATTGCACACCTACAACAGACTAGCTCAGTGAAGCTGGAAAAAAATTACACAATCACAGCTGCATTCATTATGTGCTATATATAGCTACAAGACAACGTTAAATTTATGACAAGTCTCAAAGGAACACTCAGTTAAGCCCAGCAGTCCAGTGATATTTCCTTTGTCAATCTTCCCTCACATTCCCCAAAAGATTCCCTATAAAATATTCTCTTACTTCAAACATCCAAAATCCTATCCACTTTTCTCACTCTCATCTATTGACCTTATTTCACCAATAGAATAGAAACAAAGCATAAGAAAACCAGCTTATGTTTTCACTGCCAAACCCTCAAAAACCTCTGGCTTTGAAAACCAACAGGGCTTACCTCCTAAGGAACCGTAGGGCTGTAGGGAATGGTGATTCTGATCTTAAAGGGCTGACGCGCAGATTCATTTACCCTGGGACTCAGTCTACAAACAGCAATTTGAAAAGAGCCTAGGCCATATGTGAAGGGGATTCATTTGCTATTCTTAAAACATCTGCCAGAAGGACAGAAGCTTGTTGGGACTCTCTCCAGGGACAGACATGCTAGTGGGTGCCATTTGTGTACTCTCACTTTAACTTGCACCCACACCCCCATGCTCCTGCTGTAGCCCTGCCAGAGGCAGCAGGTGAGTGCCCCATCCCCTGTGTCACTGCCATAATCCTGTTGGAGGTGGTGGGCGAGTGCCCACCCCTCCATGTATGTTCCTGTCACTTCATTGGACGTGGTGGGTGAATATCCTGCCTCCCCCACAAACCCCCAAAGCCAGTGGGCACACGCAGCCCACACAGAGGATGCCCCTTGAGTATCGGGCTCTGGTGGCTGGGTGGATTGCATTTCTGAGCCCATGGTTCTGAAACAGAGACACTTCAAGAGACAGCCAATAACTAGGACAGGATTTAACAATAAAGCTCATTGCCTACATGGGGCCACCTCTTCCAGACTGGGAGAGATAGCTGTCTTACCTAACACACAGAAACAAACATGAAGAGTCAAGCAAAATGAGGAAATAGAAGAATAGGTTCCAAACAAAAGAGCAAGATAAATCTCCAGGAAAAAAAAAAATGAAATGGGAAGATAAGTAATTTACATGATGAAGAATTCAGAGTAATGGTCCTAAAGATGCTCACTGAACTCAGGACGAGAATGGAAGAGCAGAGAGAACTTCAGCAAAGAGATAGAAAATATCAGTAGAAGTACTAAACAGAAGTCACAGAACTGAAGAATACAATAACTGAACTGAAAAGATACATTTATAGGGGTTCAACAGTGGGCTTAGATGAAGCAGAAGAAAAAAATTAGTGATCTGGGAGACAGGACAGTGGAACGTACCCAAACAAAGCAGCAAGGAAAAATAAAAGATGGCTTAAGGGACCTGTGGAACAACATCAAGCAAAGTAATATTCATATTATAGGGGTCCTATAAGGACAAGAGGCAGGGAGAGGAGCAGGAAACTTATTTGAAGAAATAATGGCTGAAAACTTCCCTAACCTGGGTAAGGAAACAGATGTCCAGATCCAAGAAGCCCAGAGAGTTCCTAACAAGAGGAACCCAAAGAGACCCACACCAAGACATGTTGTAATTAAAATGCCGGAAGTCAAAGAGAATCTTAAAAGCAGCAGGAGAAAAACAATTTGTTATGTATAAGGGCACCCCCACAAGACTAACAGCAGATTTCTCAGCTGAAACCTTGCAGATCAGAAGGGATTGGCATGATGTATACAAAAGGCTTAACGGAAAAAACTTCCAACCAAGAGTACTTTACCCAGCAAGATTATCATTCAAATTTGAAGAAGAGATCAAAAGTTTTCTAGACTAGCAAAAGCTAAGGAAGTTCATCAACACTAAACTGGCTGTACAAGAAGTGTTAAAGGGTCTTCTTTCAGGTGAAAAGAAAGGGTACTAATTAGTAACCAGAAAACATAGGAAAGTAAAAATCTCACTAATAAAGGTAATATGTAGTAAAGGAAATGGATTAATCACTTATAAAGCTAGTATGAAGGTTAAAAGAGGAAAATAGTAAAAACTATACAATAATTAGTTAATTATGGATACACAAAAATTTTTTAATGTAAAATGTGACATCAAAAATATAAAATGGGGGGAGTGTAAAAATGTAGACTTGTAGAATGTGTTCACATTTGCTATCAATTTAAAATAAACTGTTATATATAGAGACTGTTATATGTGAGCCTCATGGTAACCTTAAAGCAGACACCTGTAATAGATACACAAAAGGTAACGAGAAAGGCATCTAAGCATAACACTACAGGAGATCATCAACAACAAGAGAAGAAAGCAAGAGAGAAGAAACAGAGAGGAACTATGAAACAGCCAGAAAAAAAATTTAACAAAATGGCAATTAGTACATACCTATCAATAATTATTTTAAATGTAAATGCACTAATTTCTCCAAGCAAAAGACATAGGGTGGCTGAATGGATAAAAAAACAAGACCCACCTATATGCTGCCTAATCTAGTAAGAAAAAGAATCTCATCTGTCTGGGCAGGTTATACAGAAGGTAACAAACAACTACTTCTGAGAGCAGACTGAATACTGCTACACAAATTTGTCATTTTAAATAGAGAGAAAATGACATTCTAGTACTGTGTTAATGTAATATTTTAGCAGTGAAGAATTCATGGTTTTTCTCTTTATCTTACAAATAAACTCATAAAAGCTGAGCCGACTTTGCCAACATTTTAATGGCTTTCATTGCTTCTCTTCCGACTCATCATTTGCAGTTATTATAAACTAAGACAGTTAATTTTCTTGAAACCGTCGAAACTTTCTCTGCCCATACAAGTTTTCTACTGTCTTCTTTAACTTGCTGTACAGAATATTTGCTTTAAGAAGAAACTACTCTTTTTTCCCACTGATAAATAAAAATACATCCCGTTACTTTGTCTACATATATAATCTTTTAATCATTGTTCCCAGAATAGCTTCAACACTCATTTTAAACCAAAATGTCCGATTTATTTTTCGCAAAGAAAATTGAAAGATAAGTAATAACTGTTTCATGCACAATCTTGTTAGCATACCAGCAAATTTCATGAACACACAAAAACCAACTACCTACAGCTACAAGCACCATTTTTACACCTTCAGAAAGTGGCAAAAATGAACATGTTAAGTAAAGAAAAAGTATTTATGTGAATATGAAAGAATATGTGAATAATAAGAAAACATAAATATGTAACTAATAAGCAAATACTGGTGACCAATATTTCAGTATTCTATTTTATATAGAAATTATCCAAGTATTCAAAGATTATTTATTAATTAATCCAGTGTAATATTAGTACAGGGTTTTAAAGTTAACTAAAAAACTTGGAAACTATGTCTAAGCAGATATGCCACTGAGTATAATTACTATTGACAAAAGAAGTCTGTTAGAATTATATTTCAGTTTAATTGAATACAACTTTTTTTTTGCATTGGTTTCACCACACCCCCCGCATGCTTCTCAAACATGTAATCTCAGAACTTCCAACCACACAGCAAAGTAGACCCTATTAGCCCTGTTTAAAGATGAATTAACTGAAACACTTGGATGGTAAGTGGTGGAACCTGTATTCTATCCTCAATCTATCTTTTTTTTTTTTTTTATTTTTTTTTATTTTATTTTTTTTGGGGGGGTACACCAGGTTCAATCAACTGTTTTTATACACATATCCCCATATTCCCTCCCTTCCTCGACGCCCCCCCCGGTTCCCCCCCGCCCGCCCTGCCCCAGTCCTCTAAGGCATCTTCCATCCTCGAGTTGGACTCCCTTTGTTATACAACAACTTCCCACTGACTATTTTACAGTTGGTAGTATATATATGTCTGTACTACTCTCCCGCTTCTTCTCAGTTTCCCCTTCATCCCCCGCCCCCTCCCATACCTCGAGTTCTCCAGTCCATTCCCTGTATCTGCTTCCCTGTTCTTGTCACTGAGTTCATCAGTACCATTTTTAGATTCCGTATATGTGAGTTAGCATACAATATTTGTCCTTCTCTTTCTGACTTACTTCACTCTGTATGACAGATTGTAGTTCTATCCACCTCATTACATATAGCTCCATCTCATCCCTTTTTATAGCTGAGTAATATTCCATTGTATATATATGCCACACCTTCTGGATCCATTCATTTGTTGATGGGCATTTAGGTTGCTTCCATGTCCTGGCTATTGTAAAGAGTGCTGCAATAAACATTATGGTACAAGTTTCTTTTGGGATTATGGTTTTCTTTGGGTATATGCCCAGGAGTGGGATTACTGGATCATATGGTAGTTCTATTTGTAGTTTTTTAAGGAACCTCCAAATTGTTTTCCATAGTGGCTGTACCAACTTACAGTCCCACCAACAGTGCAGGAGAGTTCCCTTTTCTCCACACCCTCTCCAACATTTGTTGTTTCCAGACTTTGTGATGATGGCCATTCTGATGGGTGTGAGGTGATACCTCATTGTGGCTTTGACTTGCATTTCTCTGATGATGAGTGATGTTGAGCATCTTTTCATGTGTTTGTTGGCCATCTGTATGTCTTCTTTGGAGAAATGTCTATTTAGGTCTTCTGCCCATTTGTGGATTGGGTTATTTGCTTTTTTGGTATGAAGCTGCATGAGCTGCTTGTATATTTTGGAGGTTAATCCTTTGTCCGTTGTTTCATAGGCAATTATTTTTTCCCATTCTGAGGGTTGCCTTTTAGTCTTGTTTATGGTTTCTTTTGCTGTGCAAAAGCTTTTAAGTTTCATGAGGTCCCATTCGTTTATTCTTGATTTTATTTCCATGATTCTAGGAGGTGGGTCCAAAAGGATGTTGCTTTGATGTATGTCAAAGAGTGTTCTGCCTATGTTTTCCTCTAGGAGTTTGATAGTGTCTGGCCTTATATGTAGGTCTTTAATCCATTTGGAGTTTATTTTTGTGTATGGTGTTAGGAAGTGTTCTAATTTCATTCTTTTACATGTTGCTGTCCAATTTTCCCAGCACCACTTATTGAAGAGGCTGTCTTTTTTCCATTGTATACTCGTGCCTCCTTTGTCAAAGATAAGGTGCCCATATGTGTTTGGGCTTTCTTCTGAGTTCTCTATTCTGTTCCATTGATCTTCCTTTCTATTTTTGTGCCAGTACCATACTGTCTTGATCACTATGGCCTTGTAGTATAGTTTGAAGTCAGGAAGCCTGATTCCACCAACTCCATTTTTCCTTCTCAAGATTGCTTTGGCTATTCGGGGTCTTTTGCGTTTCCATACAAATCGTAAGATTTCTTGCTCTAGTTCTGTGAAAAATGCCATTGGTACTCTGATCGGGATTGCATTAAATCTGTAAATTGCTTTGGGTAGTACAGTCATTTTCACGATGTTGATTCTTCCAATCCAGGAACATGGTATATCCCTCCATCTGTTTATGTCATCTTTGATTTCTTTCATCAATGTCTTAAAGTTTTCTGCATACAGATCTTTTGCCTCCTTAGGCAGGTTTATTCCTAGGTATTTTATTCTTTTGGTTGCAATGGTGAATGGGAGAGTTTCCTTAATTTCTCTTTCTGCTCTTCTGTTGTTAGTGTATAGGAATGCAAGAGATTTCTGTGCATTAATTTTGTATCCTGCTACTTTACTAAACTCATCAATGAGTGCTAGCAGTTTTCTGGTAGAGTCTTTAGGGTTTTCTATATATAGTATCATGTCATCTGCAAAGAGTGATAATTTTACTTCTTCTTTTCCAATTTGGATTCCTTTAATTTCTTTTTCTTCTCTGATTGCTGTGGCTAGCACTTCCAAAACTATGTTGAATAACAGTGGTGAGAGTGGACACCCTTGTCTTGTTCCTGTTCTTAGAGGGAATTCTTCCAGTTTTTCTCCATTGAGAACAATGTTGGCTTTTGGTTTGTCATATATGGCTTTTATGATGTTGAGGTAATTTCCTTCTATGCCCATTTTCTGGAGAGCTTTTATCATAAATGGATGTTGAACTTTGTCAAAAGCTTTTTCTGCATCTATTGAAATGATCATATGGTTTTTATCCTTCAGTGTGTTGATATGATGTATCACGTTGATTGATTTGCGTATATTGAAGAATCCTTGCATCCCAGGGATAAACCCCACTTGATCGTGGTGTATGATTTTTTTAATGTGCTGTTGCAGTCTGTTAGCTAGTATTTTGTTGAGGATTTTTGCATCTATATTCATCAGTGATATTGGTCTGTAGTTTTCTTTTTTTGTGACATCTTTGCCTGGTTTTGGTATCAGGGTGATGGTAGCCTCATAGAATGAGTTTGGGAGTGCTCCGCCTTCTGCAATATTTTGGAAGAGTTTGAGAAGGATAGGTGTTAACTCTTCTCGAAATGTTTGATAGAATTCGCCTGTGAATCCATCTGGTCCTGGGCTTTTGTGTGTTGGGAGATTTTTAATCACTGCCTCAATTTCCGTACTTGTGATTGGTCTGTTCATGGTTTCTATTTCTTCCTGGTTCAGTCTTGGAAGATTGTATTTTTCTAAGAATGTATCCATTACTTCCAGGTTATCCAACTGATTGGCATATAGTTGCTTGTAGTAGTCTCTCATGATGTTTTGTATTTCTGAGGTGTCCGTTGTGACTTCTCCTTTTTCATTTCTAATTCTGTTGATTTGCATCTTCTCCCTTTTTTTCTTGATGAGTCTGGCTAATGGTTTATCAATTTTGTTAATCTTCTCAAAGAACCAGCTTTTAATTTTATTTATTTTTCTTATGGTTTCTTTCCTTTCTTTTTCATTTATTTTTGCTCTGATCTTTACGATTTCTTTCCTTCTGCTCATTTTGGGGTTTCTTTGTTCTTCTCTCTCTAGTTGTTTGAGGTGTAAGGTTAGGTTGTTTATCGATCATTTTCTTGTTTCTTAAGGTAGGACTGTATTGCTATAAACTTCCCTCTTAGAACTGCTTTTGCTGCGTCCCATAGGTTTTGGGTTGTTGTGTTTTCGTTGTCATTTGTTTCTAGATACTTTTTGATTTCCTCTTTGATTTCTGTAGTGATTCCTTGGTTGTTTAATAGTGAATTGTTTAGCCTCCATGTGTTTGTATTTTTTGCAGTTTTTTTCCTGTAATTGATATCTAGTCTCATGGCATTGTGGTCTGAGAAGATGCTTGATATGATTTCAATTTTCTTGAATTTGCTGAGGTTTGATTTGTGACCCAAGATGTGATCTATCCTGGAAAATGTTCCGTGTGCACTTGAGAAGAAAGTGTAGTCTGTCGTTTTTGGATGGAATGTCCTATAAATATCAATTAAGTCGAGATGGTCTAATGTGTCATTTAAAGCTTGTGTGTCTTTATTTATTTTCTGTTTGGATGATCTGTCCATTGATGTAAGTGGGGTGTTCAAGTCTCCCACTATAATTGTGTTACTGTCGATGTCCCCTTTTATAGCTGTTAGCATTTGCCTTATGTATTGAGATGCTCCTATATTGGGGGCATAGATATTTACCATTGTGATATGTTCTTCTTGGATGGATCCCTTGATCATTATGTAGTGCCCTTCCTTGTCTCTTTTAATAGTCTTTACTTTCAAGTCTAATTTGTCTGATATGAGTATTGCTACTCCAGCTTTCTTTTGACTTCCATTTGCATGGAATATCTTTTTCCATCCCTTCACTTTCAGTCTATATGTATCCCTTGGTCTGAAGTGGGTTTCTTGTAGGCAGTATATAGAAGGGTCTTGTGTTTGTATCCATTCAGCCAGTCTGTGTCTTTTGGTTGGAGCATTTAATCCATTGACATTTAAAGTGATTATTGACATGTGTGTTCCAATTACCATTTTCTTAATTGTTTTGGGTTTGTATTTGTAGGTGTTTTCCTTTTCTTGTGTTTCCTACTTAGAGAAGTTCCTTTAGCACTTGTTGTAAGGCTGGTTTGGTGGTGCTGAATTCTCTTAACTTTTGCTTGTCTGGAAAGCTTTGGATTTCTCCCTCAAATCTGAATGAGATTCTTGCTGGGTAAAGTATTCTTGGCTGTAGGTTTCTCTCTTTCAGGACTTTCAGTATATCCTGCCGTTCCCTTCTGGCCTGCAGAGTTTCTGTAGAAAGGTCAGCTGTTATCCTGATGGGTTTTCCCTTATATGTTGTTTGTTGCTTTTCTCTTGCTGCTTTTAATATTTTTTTCTTTGTGTTGAATTGTCGTTAGTTTGATTAATATGTGTCTTGGTGTATTTCTCCTTGGGTTTATTCTGTATGGGACTGTCTGTGCTTCTTGGACTTGGTTCATTATTTCCTTTCCCATGTTGGGGAAGTTTTCCACTAGAACCTCTTCAAATATTTTCACAGACCCTTTCTTGTTTTCTTCTTCTTCTGGGATGCCTATAATTCGAATGTTGGTACGTTTAAGGTTATCACTGAGGTCTCTGAGGCTGTCTTATAGTCTTTTTATTTTTTTATCTTTTTCCTGCTCTGTGGCGTTTATTTCTTCCATTCTATCTTCCAACTCACTTATTCGTTCTTCTGCCTCAGTCATTCTGCTGGTTAGAGCATCTAGAGTATTTTTAATTTCAGTTATTTTGTTATCCATTGCTGTTTGTTTTTCTGAGTTCTTATGAACTGTTTCTTGTACTTTCTCTAATTTGTTATCGAGATTTTGTATCATTTTTACTATCATTACTCTAAATTCTTTTTCAGGCATTTTTCCTATTTCCTCCTCATTTATTTGGTCTTGTGGGTTTTTTTCCTGCTCCTTTGCCTGCATGGTGTTTCTTTGTTTCCTCATGGTTGTCCAAGGTTTTGGGGTTGCTTGTCCTGGTGATAGAGGTGTTTATAGAAGACTGTCCAAGCCTCAGACTAATGTCCAAGTATTGGATTAGACGAATATTCAGTCTTAACACCGCTTGCTCCTTGAGTCAGTCGAGTTACTGTCCAAATTCAATGAGTTGAGCTCGTAGGAATCTCAGAGTTCCACCACCACGAGAGACCCTCGGCTCATGACCGTCTTTTTCCATCTTCAAAGCCAGTGACAATGCGCTGAGTCCTCCTCACACAGCCATGTCTCTGGTTCTCCTCCTCAATCTATCTTGCTTTCCAATTTGCCAAGCTACTTCTGAATGTCTGCGTAACTTGAAAGCTCATATTCCACATTTCACACTTCAACACTTTATTATATATCCTGCCTTATATTATTCACTGATTCACGTGACCAGTCTTAAATAAGTCAGTGACATTTAGTCTTTAGAATACATTAGGATCACTTAGGTGCTTACTTAAAATACATGTTTTTGTTCTCCCTGCCATACCCAAGGTTCAGTTTAGTAGGTTTATGGTAAAGCCAAGGGATGTGCATTTTAACAACTTCTTTCCTTTCCCCACCCCCATGATACTAATTCAAGTTTCTTTTTGAGATATATTGAATTAAACTAAATTTGAGGGACAGAACCATTATATATTGTGCAAGGACTCAACTGTTGGCAAATACTGATATATTTCTATTTTCAACTGACAGTTTATTGGTAGGTTATTAGATACATTGTTTTCAGCTGCACAGAACAACTCCAACCAAAGTGACTTAAATGTAAGGACACTGATTAGCTCACCTAAAAAAAAAAATCTACAGTTTGGTTAGTTTAGAGGCTTAACAACATCAAGCTCCCGGTTGTTTCACGGTCCCTCCCTCCCTCCCTCCATCCCTCCCTCCCTTCCTTCCTACCTTCCTTCCTTCCATTCTTTTTTTTTTTACCTTTTCACAGCCTTCGCTCATTTCTCACACCCCTGCCCTTTGCCACCTACCAATCTGTTTTCTGTACCTATGAGCTTGATTTTTATTTTTAAATTTTTATTATCATATTTTTTAGATTCTACATATGACAGGTCACATGGTATTTATTTGCCTTTTTCTGCCTAACTTAGTTCACTTAGCACAGTGCCCTCAAGCTCTGTCCATGTTACCCCAAATGGCAAAATTTCATTCTTTTTTATGGCTGAATAACATTCCACTGTATATGTATACTACCTCTTCTTTATCCACTCATCCATCTGTAGACATTTAGGTTGCTTCCATGTCTTGGCTGTTGTTGATAATGCTGTAATGAATATGGGTATGTAGATATCTTTTTGAATAGTGTTTTTGATTCCTTCAGATAAATACCCAAAAGTGGAATTACTGGATCACATGGCAGTTCTATTTTTAATTTTTTGAGGAATGTTCATGCTGTTTTCCATAGTGGCTGCACCAATTTACATTCCCACAAATAGTGCACAAGGTTCTCTTTTCTCCACATCCTTGACAACACTTCTTATTTCTTGTCCTTTTAAAAAGAGCCATTCTGACAGGTGTGAGCTGATATCTCATTGTTGTTTTGATTTGCATTTTGCATTTGATTTGCTTTAATGATTAGTGATGTTGAGCATCTTTTCACATACCTGTGGCCATCTGTGTGGAAAATAAATATTTAGATCTTCTTCCCATTTTTAAAATTGGATTGTTTGGTTTCTGTTTCTGTTTTTTTTGCTATAGGATTGTATGAGTTCTTTGTGTGCGTGTGTATATATATATATGTATATAGGATATTAATCCCTTATCAAATATATATTTGTGAATACTTTCTCCCATTGGGTAGGTTGCTTTTTGATTTGGTAATGGTTTTCTTTGCTGTGCAGAGCTTTTTAGTTTGATGTAGTCCCACTTGTTTATTTGTGCGTTTGTTACCTTTGCTTTTGGTGTCAAAACCAAAAAATCATCACCAAGACCTATGTCAAGGAGCTTACCTCCTATGTTTTCTTCTAGGAGTTTTGAGGTCAGGACTTGATGTTCAGATCTTTAATCTATTTTGTGTTTGTTTTTGTGTATAATGTAAGATAGTGGTCAAGTTTCATTTTTTTGTATGTGGTTGTCCAGTTTCCCCAACACCGCTTATCAAAGATATTGTCCTTTCCCCATTGTATAGTCTTGGCTCCTTTGTCATAAATTAACTGACCGTACATGCGTGGGTTTACTTCTGGGCTGTTTATCCTGTTCCATTGATCTATGTGTCTGTTTCATGCCAATTCCATACTGTTTTACTACAGCTTTGTAATAGAGTTTGAAATCAGGAGCATGACGCGTCCAGCTTTATTCTTTCTCAAGATTGTTTCAGCTGTTCTGGGTCTTTTGTGTTTCCATACAACTTTTATAATTTTTTGTTTTCGTTCTGTGAAGAATGCCACTGGTATCGTAAGTCCCCTACATATGAACCTTCAAGTTGTGAACTTTGAAAGATGCAAACGTGTTCGCATGTCCCATCACATAAGTTAGTACAGTACTATATAGCTGACTGTGTTAGTTGGGTACCTAGGCTAACTTTGTTGGGCTTATGAACAAATTGGACTCACGCAGTCTCTGAACGGAGCTCATTCGTATGTAGGGGACTTACTGTACTTTGACAGGGATTGCATTGAATCTGTAGAATGCTTTAGGTAGTATGGATATATTAACATTATTAATTCTTCCACTCCATGAGCATGGAATATCTTTCCATTTGTTTATGTTTACTTCAGCTTTTTCCTTAATGTTATGTAGTTTTCAGTGTGTAGATCTTCCACTTCCTTTGAGAAATTCACTGAATAAGAGTGTTTCTCTTTGCTGGTATTTTTATAGGTAGTTAACTCTGCCTGTTGAAGCAAGTAGCGTGGGTTTTATAGTGAAAAAAAAGTACTATCTTTCTCATCCCATATTTAATATGTTTAGAAACATATAAAAGCCTAATATTACTGACAAGTTTAATATCTTTAGTTTTTAAATTTAAATCATAAACTAGGAATCTTTAGGTTATTTGCAACAGATATCCACTTCTGCTTGCTTAAGGTGAAAGAGGAAATTTACAATGAGGCTATTCAGATATGTTGAGAAAGCAAGGAGATTTGAACAACCAAGCCTCGGGAAGAGTGAACACCAGGGTAACTCGAGGGATCTCCTGCGGTTTCTTAGCTCCAGTTGTCTCTCAGAGTCCAGTTGACTGTTTGATCTATATTGTCATCCTGGCAGGTTATAGAACAGAGCAGTAGGGGCTTACTTCACAATCAGTGTACATGGGTGAAAATATAAAATTCAGGAATGATCCTTCCTCCAAATAGATGTTCCAAAGAATTAAAACATTTTGTTTTATACACAGGTGAATGAGTCTAAGGGGATACCCTTTTTTTAAAACTCACTGAACTTATGCATCCTCTTTATTCTAGTACTTGGCTATAAAGAAAAAAGTATACAAAAATAGAACAGGCTGAGTTCAACATTTTCTTTATATTTTGTTTGGGAAAATGTCGGACATAGTGTTTGTCAGAGGCAAAAGTTTCCAGAGAGCTACAGTTAGTGGCTATAAAAAGATTAAGAGAAGCGTCATATTGAATGTTACCCTTAGCCAGTAGATCTAGCTGAAGAAGAAAATGACAAAAGAAAGGGATGTTCTAGACTACAAAGGATATGATGAAAAGTCAGAGCTCCCAGTTTGGAGAAATCAAAAAGTCCGTGTTTGAGTTTTAACGCCACCTTTCTATTTGTACTAGCAGAGGGAAATGGATTTGACAGAGCCTAGGGCGAGCCGGCCTGAAGCACTATAGTAGGTACCAGTCCAAGAAAGGTTAAAAGGATCATGTTACCTGAGGTCTCTGGAAGGGCCCAGAGGAGAGAACATTGTGCTTCATACCAGAGGCTAATAGTAGCTAATGATAACGGAGGGCTTATTATGTGCCAGATACCTACGTTCTCTTGCTTTATTTCACTTAACATTCAAAATAACTTAATGAGATAAGCACTGTACTTTACTCCAGTTCACTGAAGTGGCCTCACAGAAAGCCCAAGCTTTTGGACCATGTGTATTTATTCTGATTTTCCCTATAAACAGATGTCAGCATAAAGAATTTAAGAGGAAAACCAGTCCCTTCATTGTTAAGAGTTTACCCTAAAGTATACTAAGTGATGACAGTTTCTCAAGCAGCACCCAACCTTAGTGAAACACTAACTTTGTGCCATATTAAAGATGTGTAAGTTTGCTGGGGTTATGAATTTGATTATTTTTTGAATGGCTGGCAGTTTAGCAGGTCTTTTTTGCCAAACCCCTCAAGGCTTCTCTTGCAATTATAGAAAAGGATGCCTCACGCTTTGGCAAGTGTGAATAGTTCTCATCTGTAGGCTTATCCAAAACAGGGGATACAGCTATATGTTCTCATTTCTATTTCTATATATTAAAATCAGCAAGGATATTCATTATTATTCTGAGCATGGGTAATAAAATTATTAATGATAAAATTATAATTAAGTTAATGAATTTGATATTTCTGTAATTTATGTATTATAACTTAAGTAAAATATATAACTAATGTAATTATTAAGTACAATTAATGAATTTAATAATAATGAGATAATTAATACTTTGTAGAACTATGAACTTTCACATCCCATGTATTTTTTTCCCTTTGCGCATTTTGTGTTTCCTGAAACCTAACCTGTACTCGGATTATTTGAGTATCTCCCCCACTATCTTTTAGGCACAATTAGCCAGGGGCTATAACTTAATTGTAGACCCAGCATTTGTATCAGTGGCATCTTCCCCAGTTATGCCACGAGTTAGTAGTCTTTAATTTTTTGTGCATCAAGTACACCACTTTTACAGTAGCTTGGGGGTAATTATTTTCCATGTCTGTTTCCCTATCACAACAATGCCTTCTATTGCTTGTTTCTATTCCAGGGCCTATAAATTGCTCCGCCGTAGTATTTTTGAAACTAGACGTTGTGTACCACCTCCACAGTTTTTGCCAAATATGTCATCTATACTGTTAGCTAATTAATATTTTCTTTAAACAAATTCAAGACTTTTATCTAAAATTTATTTACGAAGGAATGATGTAACTACTGCAAATGGGAAGCCAGAATAAGGCAGGTGATTCTGGTTTCCCATTTGCAATAGTTATATAGTTCCTTTATAAACAGATCATATTTATGTAATTTATAAATATAATCATCTATCTGATAATCAGATAAACATGATACACTGAAAACAAAACTTTGACTTTATTTTCTTACCTGCCCTTAACTGAAATGAGGAGAGAGAGAGAGTAGCAATTATCAGAGAAGCATTAAATATACACTGACGCTGAGACTTTATCTTTGATGTAATAAGGTTAGTCAGAAGGAAATTTTTAAAGGAGTAATTTTCTTATGATCTAATGCTATGTTATTTAATGCCACTTTAAAAAATACCCATAATCGTCTTGTTTCCAGCCATCATCCACTTTGGGAAACATGCCTTATAACATGGTGCACAGAAAGAATGTGCATCAGCCCTAAGCTTAAATCCCCTCTTTTTAATCGCTTGCTTTTTGACAAGTTACTTAATTCCTTTAAACCTTGATTTCTTACTGTAAAAGAAGAATAATAATATTTGCATTTCAAGATGATTTTGAGAATATATGATGTAATATTCGTAGTGTGTGTAGACTTGTGCCTGGAATTTATTGAAAAAAAACGTGAACACCTACTACGTGCCAAGCACCCACCTTTGGTGCTTCAGGATCTAGAAGAGCACATGACAGAAAAGAGCTCTGCTTTCATAGAACTTAATTCTAGTAAGGGAAAATCAACCACGAGCAACTCAAGGTCATTTCAGGCAGTGACTAAAGCTCTGAAGTAAATGAAACAAGGCAAGATGAGGTTTTTTTTTAGAACACATGATCTTCTTTTAGAAACAGGGGACATTTACTTGATCATGTTACACAAATTAAATGCATTTGGGGCTTTATCACCTACTTTTGGGGAAAATTTTAGGGATTTTTGTATGAAATCCATATTATATTTATACATAGATTAATTTCAGTAGGTAATTTCTTAAGAGAAATATTTTTTTGGAAAAAATTCTAAATTTTTTTTACAGTATAAAAAATAGTGAACCACCATCTTAAACTGAACTAAATGAACCTTTTATAGACTATCCAGAAGTGGGAATTTACTGCTGAATTCAACAATCAGCAGATTTCCTGAGTGGTGCAGAGCTCCAGGTCAGAGTGCTAACGATGATAGAATGGAAAACCAAGATGGAATAATTAGATTTTGCATGTAAAGCACAGGATGGATTTATACAGATAAAGAGAAACAAGTTCTGAGAGTTCAAAGACATATTATTTGTCCTGTGAAAGATAAATTTGAGGCATTGCAGATTAATTTTGGAGGGCTAGGAAAAAAAAATTATCTTCCAATTCCTTTGTCACTTTTCCACTTTTGTCATTTGCAATGGCTTTGAGTTGTATTGCTCTTACTGGACTCTGTTAACATCTTTCCAGTGTCCCAAATGGCTTAATATTGGAATTAAGATTTTGAAGATCGACTCAAGGATGGAAGATGCCTTAGAGGACTGGGACGGGGAGGGTGGGGGGGGCCTGGGGGAGGGTGGGGGAGAGTCAAGGGAGGGAGGGAATACAGGGATATGTGTATAAAAACAGATGATTGAACTTGGTGTACCCCCCAAAAATAATAAATAAATAAAAAAAAATAATAATAAAAAAAAAGATTTTGAAGAATCAATTAAAAGAGTATCTAGTTGGAGACATGATACCCAATTAGGAATATTGAAAAGGCAGCTACTCTGCTCCTGGTGTCTTTCATCTCAGCCGTTGTTGAATCTTGCTTCTCCTTCTCAAGTAACAATAACTCTTTTGATCTCTATGAAAGAAGGGAGGATCAAGTTGATCCTCAGAATCCATAAATGAATCTCTTACCCGCTCTACTTCTTCAAAGATCCAGCTAAATTTGACCTGCAGTCATGTTTTCACTGTAATTACCAGGCACAAAAGAAAATTGCTTCCTTTATTATCATAACTGAAAAATATCATTTCTTTCTTCTTCCATTTTTTTTTAATGCTACATTTTAAATCAGTGAGATTCATGTAAAGTTTATTTTTCCTCTGGCAATTCACTATAAGAGACTTTCAAAGTAATGCCCGTTTTTGGTTTTTTGTTTTTTGTTTTTCCTGTCAGAACCCCTACCTCTAGAATAAGTAGTTCAGTGCTGCTTGTCCATAATTTACTTTAGAAACATAATGATTTCTATTTCCCAGAACAGTAATTATGAATGTTTAACAGACTAGATGATGTAGTGGAAAAAGCTCTGATCTAGTTCTGACCCCAGTATTTACTGTTCGTCCTTCAGCATGTGAAATCTGAATTCCGAACCTCCAGTTACGTATCTGTAGGACAACAGTATTTTGTCTTAGTGTTATTTGGAAGGAGAATCAAATGTGGAAATGCATATGTGCTGCTTTTTAAACAGACATGAATGCTACAAGTAAGTTTCCTGTTACCATGGCACTAGAAGAAAAACTCAAGCAGCACACAAAGGCTCATAAAGCATTACTACAATGGTTAACCTCATTTTTTAGTGTTCATTTTATGAGGCCGCTTGTGTTCATTTGGACAAATGTCATTTTGGGAGCTTGAATTATGGCGTTGAATACCTCAGTTCTGCTCTAAATGAATCCATGGAGATGACCACTGAGATACCAAACACAGGATGAAAGAGCCGTTCGGATCCACACCTACCCCCACTCTTGACGTATGTACCTTACCAGTGGACTGCCTCAAAGGCTTCATGAAAATTTACTTACAGCAATAATGACATAAGTGACATACCGTCCATAATCATACTGATTCAGTGACAAGTCTGTATGAAAACTGGGGGGTCGACCTGCCTCACAGAACCCATTTCTGTCTCTGTTTTCTCTTCCACCAAACATACAAGCCAGGAAAGCCTCTGATGCACAAGGCCACCGGGGATTTGGTCTGTGTAGCTGTATCATCCAGAAGCTCTCTGAAATCCAGATGGATTCAGTGATTTCAAGTCTATAGCAAACTGGAGACCCTTAAAAGGCTAATATTAAGTTGCATTTTACTTTGTGGAGTAAGGTGGAATTGAGCAGAGCTGACTGAGGAAAAGATTTCAGAAAACAGAGCCTAACAGGTAACAAGCCACAGTGATGGTTAATTTTATGTCAACTTGACTAGGCTGTGGTGTACAGTAGTTTGGTCAACATTAGTCTAGATTCCCAAGCAGAAAGATTTCAGCCTTAAGACTCCAGTGTAGAAGCCCTGCCTGAGTTTCTCACCTGCCTGACCAGCTTTCAGAATTTGGACTCAAGACTGTGACATTAACTCTTACTTGAATTTCTAGCCTGTTAGCTTGCCCTACAGATCTCAGACTTGCCAGCCCTCATGAACATTTAAACTAGTTTCTTATGATGAAGTGCTTGTGTGTGCTTTGTCTCTCTCCCTCTCTCTGCCTGAAATAAACAAATAAACAAATTTCAGTACAACAAAATGAAGGGGGGAAAGTAGACAACAGTTTAAGGTGTAAATTCACTCACTACATAGTCTCTTCAAATTTCATCTACTTCTAGTTTTCCAACCTTTACTTCTTGCATCCCAAGTGTCTAACTTGAAATTCTGCCTCACTAAAATTCTATGTTCAAGATGCCAAGTTTCTAAATAAAAGTTGTGTTTTTTTCCTGCCAAATTCTAATCTTACCTCAAGGATAGTACCCTCTGATCTTAAATTATAACCATTTGCAGATCTCCTTAAAATCTATTTGTGTGCTTTGGCAAGAAAGCCAAACTTGCTATCTATAAAGACATAATGAAGCTATAATTCATCTTCATTCTGGGAAGCCCAAGACACCATTTTTTAAGAAAATGAAAGAACACAGAAAGGAACTAACATTTAGGAGACTGGCATAGAGTTGTTTGAAAAGATGAAGAGAAATGATCACTGTGGATGTAGTCTGCGTGTTGCACATGAACCCGTCAGGAACAAGCTGACCCAATTATCTGGCCATAACTGTGCCAGGCTCTTTGGGTACAGAAGCCTGGAATCTAATGAGAGAGACCAAGCTAACACATACTAAGCATTTACATAAATATTTTCAGGCTCACAAAACCTTTTGTTCAGATGCATGAATAAAATAGTAAAGCAAAAACCACCAAAAGAAAAAAAAAAAAAAGAATAAGTTGAGCTGCTTGTTCAAGGTTGTAGGAGTGACCAGAGCAGGGCCCCACTGGTTTCCCTCAATTTCCTACTGCTTCAGCCCTGCTCCTGGGGGCTCCGGAGGTGCTGTGGAGGGGCTACCTGAGAACCATTGAGAAATCAGTATATCCTACTTTCTCCATTTCTAGAACCCAAGAATTGTACGTGTGTTATTTCATTTAAACACATTTGGTTGAATCACTAGGGGAAGAAAAACAAAAACACATATATACATAGAGAAGTACTTCAGTTTCAGAAATTTTTAAATTAAAAGGTGCGTGGCTTAAAGACTCCATTGCACAAAAATTATGCGAAAATGATTACAAGGCTATAGAAATTCAGAAGAGTAAATGACAGTGTGACTGAACAAATCAAGACAGCCTTCACTGGGAAGCCAGCACTCAATATGTCGGATTCGGACAAGGAAAAGGACAAGAAGGGAACCATCTAGGAGTGGTGACAGCGTGAGCATACGTGCTGGAGCAGGAATGACAGAAATTGACATTGGGAGACTCACCAGTGTGGAGGGAAGAGGCTGTGTGATGGGTAGTTGAAATAATTGGATAGATTGAGAAGCATTACTGGGGGCAGGACACCGGACGTGTTGGATCACCTCTGAACATTAAGCGTTTAGAACTTTCCCCAATACATATTGGGTGTTTAAAATTCAGTGTAAAATGAGGAAGTTTTATTGGATTCAGGAGTTAATGGGAGACCTTTTTTTTTTTCAATTAGAAAAGCGCCCTGTGCTGTTTGCTCCTATAGACCTCATATTTAAACTATGTATTGTTAATGCAATTACATTTTTTTTCTTTTTACATTTTGGCTGTGCCACAAATTGAACCCACGCCCCCTGAGTGGAAGCACGGAGTCTTAACCGCAGGACCACCAGGGAAGTTCCAATGCAATTATGTTTTTAAAGTAATAATCCAATATTGATTTGAACTATTGGGTTCACAATATTATAAAAGCACACATTCCCAAACCCCCAAAACTTTGCAATTATGGTGTTAAATGGACTAGAGTTAACCAAGTACAGAGACATGTGTATTCCACTACCGCAAGTTACTTTATTTTTCTGTCATTCAAGTAGTTCATCATAGCCTTGATGGTACTTGGGATTTATTTTAATAAGGTATGGTAAGATATGCAGACTAGGAAATGAATGTTTATGAAGCAAGAACTCTCACAGATCCCTAGAAAGAGGAGGCACAGCACACCCTGCAGGGGGACCGCACAGTTGGTCAGGAGGCAGAGGGCGTGGAGGACATCATGGGCAGGAGCCTTTACTGTGGTTTCCAAGGGAAGGCACAGGTGAGGCCGTGTAAACAGGTTCACGATTGGCTAGTTTGAAGAGGCTCAGCAGTCCCTGGGGGCATAGGGCTTCATTGTCTAGTACAGTAAATCCCCTATTTATGAACGCGTCCCCTTCTGAGAGAGCGTTTGTAAGTCCAATTTGTTCGTTAGTCCGACAAAGGGAGCTCAGGTACCCAACTAACATAATACTGTACTGTAATAGGTTTATAATACTTTTCACACCAATAATATATAAAAAACAAACACAAAAAATGAGACATTTTTCATCGTATAGTACAGTAGCTTGAAAAGTACACGAGTACAGTACAACAGCTGGCGTACAGGGACTGGCATCGCATGAACAGGCAAGAAGAGTTACTGACGGGAGGAGGGAGAGGAGGTTGGAGGTGGTAGAGCTGAAGGATCGTCCGCAATAGAAGACGGAGGGCAAGCTGCAATTTCACTCATGCCTGATGTTCATGGCACAGGTTCTGGTTCCCTGTTGGATTCAATTCTATCCACCTTCTTAAAAAAACGATCCAGTGACGTCTGGGTAACAGCTCTTTTTTTCTCATCGTAGATGACACGGTAGCACTGTATTGCATTCTGACCAGCTGCTGCAGCCTTCGTGTACCATTCTGTGTTTGGGTTCTGTGCCTCCAAAACTAGCAGTCCCTCCTCAAATAAAGAAAACCCCCTTGCCATTTCCTGTGTCCTGAATCTCTTCAATTCTTCAGTTACCTCTTCCTCTTTTGTCTCTTCGTCCTTTCTCTGGGCCTCCCATTCCATCAGGTCTTCATTAGTAAGCTCTTCTTGTTGCACAGCAAGGAGTTCAGTGACATTGTCCTCCTGCAGATCTAGCTCCAGCTTCTCACTGAGGGTCATTAAGTTGCTGAAGACCTCTTTGGACTCCTCATCCACCTTCTCAAATCCAGGAAAATAGTGAACAAACTGCAGGCAAAGGTTCTTCCAAACCCCATTCATGGCAACAGCCGTAACCTCACGCCAAGCAAAGTCAGTGTTTTTATGGCCTTGTAGATGTTATAGTCCTTCCAAAATTATCACAGGTTTGTTCCCGATTCATCACTTGCCTTTACTGCCTGACGAAAAGCGTGACATCAATAATATTTATTGAAAGTCGCTATAGCTCCCTGGTCCATAGGCTAGATGAGTGATGTAGCATTCGGTGGCAGATGCGGTACTTTGACACTGGGATGAAAGTTGTCCATGAATTGGGGGGCAGGGGGAGGTGGCCCGGAGATTGTTGAACAGCAGAAGAATGTTGAATGGGACGTCCTTCTCCAAGCAATATTTCTCTATCTCTGGGATGAAGTGGTAGAAAAACCAGTCCTGGAAAATGGCCTGTGTAACCCAGGCTTTGGGGTTACTCTTCCACACAACAGGGAGAGAGCCCTTGGCTATGTTTGTAAGGGCTCTTGGATTGTCTGAATGATGAACTAAGAGAGGCTTCAGCTTCCTATATCGCTGGAAGCATTGCCACCAAACAGAGTTAGCCTATCCTTTGCTGCTGTATAGCCCGGCATCAGCTTTTCCTCCTTACTGATGTAACTGTGGTCTGGATTCTCTTCCAGGACAGACCTCTCTCATCCACATCAAAAACCTACTCAGGTAAATATGTGCCTTCATCAATAATTTCTCAAAGCATTTCAGGAAATTCTTGGGCAACTACAGTATCTGCACTTGCTGCCTCACCACCTACTTTTACATTGGGAAGTTTGGCTGTAGCCTCGAACCAATGAAACCAGCCATGGCTGGCATCAAAAGATGCGCCCTCTGATTCTTCGCCGTGTTTCTTCTTCGAGTCTTCATAAAGCCTTTTAGCTTTCTCTTGAATCAGCATTAAGCTGAGCTGGACTCGATGCTGATGCTGAACCTGCATCCACACAGTGAGAAGTGTCTCCATCTCCTCCATCACTTTTCCACACTTCTTTGGTATTATTGTCGACATCATCGGCACAGCAGACGTCACATGTTCCATGATCTTGTCTTTGTTCTTTGGAATTGTGCCGCTAGTCGAACGATTCATGTTATAAAAATGAGCGACGTCTACCATCTTTTCATCTCACTCCACTCAATTTTTTTCACTTTTGTTTCCATCGTTATGTATTGGCGCTTCTTAGCAGTACCAGCTACATCACCATCACTTTTACTCTTGCTTCTGGACATCCTGGGCTTGAAATAAAGATACTGTACTACTATACTCTATATAGTACTGTATGGTAAGGTACACAAAAGTACAACCACTTGTAGAGGATGCCCGCACCTGAAAATGTACGCCAGACACGTGAACTAACGTACGTGATTGGACGTGTGAACGCATGTTTGCATCTTTGAAAGTTCGCACTTGAAGGTTTGTATGTAGGGGACTTACTGTACCTAGCCTTTGGAGGAATTGGGACAAGGGGATATTGGTCTGGAGTGTAAGAGCCCAATAAAGGAAGTCATTGGGGATTGTTTGGTTTACATTTGAAAGATGCATGCAAGGGAGAGGTTTTTTTTGGTTTTTGTTTTTGGTTTCCTAAGAATTGGCTAACACTGGGAGGGGCAGTTCTTTCAAGCTAGCAAGGTGTCAGATGTCAAAGCATCAGAATGCAAAAAATAAAGACGTGATTAATACAGTCATATAATGATGCACGTGTGCAGTCCAGGAGTTGTGACCACCTAGTCTATAGCTCTGATCTACTAACTAGAGACCAGAAAATCCTAAGTTGTTATAAATAAAGTAGGCCCAAAACACTGAAAAACTGCCTAGGGAACCATTTATAAGGCATGAAATAGACCTAGCCTTGAAGCACTGGGACTGACTCTGATATTCCCAATATTCGTGCTGATGAAGCTCTGTGCTACTGATAGAAAAGTCTTTCTTTAGGCTGGTAGCTTCAGGGGGCTAGATAGGGGGCAGCTGAAGAACATGAAATGAGAATGACAAGGGCAGGAAAAGAGCTTTAAAAATGTTTATTCAAGGGGAGCCATCAAACTAAAAATATAGGAGATATGAAGACAGTAAAAAAATAACCATTCAGAAGATGAATTCATTCCAGATAAAAATGAAAAAAATGAGCAGTCTTAAAACGACTTTGTCTGTTTAAAATGCTGTCTTAGTCTGCTCAGGCTGCCATAATGTAATACCAAAGACTGGGTGGCTTAAACAACAGAAATGTATTTTCTCACAGTTCTGGAGGCTGGGAAGTCCAAGATCAAGGTGCTCGCAGGGTCTGCTTCTGGTGAGGGCTCTCTTCCTAGCTTGCAGAGGGCTCCCTTCTCACTTTGTCCTCATATGTCGAGAGGGAGGGGGTGTGGAATCTGATGTCTCCTCTTTCATAGGGACACCAGTTCCAGTGTATCAGATTACCACCCTTCTGACTTCATTTAACCTTAATCATCTTCTTAAAGGCTCTATCTCTAATACAGTCACATAGGGGATTAGGGTTTCAACATATACAATTGGGGAGGGGACACAATTCAGTTCAAATATGCCTCTAGCCACTCCAAATTCATGTCTTTATCATGTGCAAAATACGTTCATTCTGTCCCAACAACCCCCAAAGCCTTAACTCATTCTAGCATCAACTCTTAAGTCTAAAGTTCACAGTCTAATCTAAATATCATCTAAATGAGATATGGATGAGACTCAAGGTACAGTTTGTCCTGAAACAAAAATTCCTCTCCAGCTGTGAACCTGTGATACCAGACAGTTTATGTGCTTGTGAACTACAGTGGTGGGACAGGCATAGACATTCCCCACTCCAGAAGAAAGAAATGGGAAAGAAGGATGGGGTGACAGGTCCCGGGCAAGTCCAAAACCTAGTAGGCAAAGTCCACTAGATTTTAAGGCTTGGGAATAATCCTCTTTGGCTCCATGCCCCACCTTCTGGACCCACTGGGGTGGCAGTCCTGTGGCTCTCTGCTGGGTGGGGGTCTCATCTCCAAGCCTTCAGTTGGAGGTTGGCTGGCCTGTTGAAACCAAGGTGATGGCCCTACCCTTCGAAGCTGAAGAGGCAGCGCCAATGATCTCTGAATGGCCTTTGGAGTAATGCTTCCCTTTTCTTAAAGAATAGTGTACATTTGCACCCAAATAGCTCTGCGGTCCTGTCTTGTAGAATCTAAGGTTGACAGCCTTCTTTCATTTCATCCTGTCTCAGTCTCCTTGGCTGGCAGTGTTTCTGCTAGTAGAATCCCATCTCTATCCCTTGTTTTTGCTGAGGTAGCTGAATAAATTTGTGATTCTAATCCCTGCTAATCTTCCTTTCAAATGATTGTTTAGCCATACCCTCCGTGTTTTCTTCAGTACAAGCTTTCTCATTTTTTATAAAATGGGTAGACTGAGAATTTTTTAAGTCTTCAAGTTATGGTTCCTTTTTGCTTAACAATTCTTTCTTTAGTTCATCTCCCTCTTCTTGCATTTGACTGTAAGCAGTCAGGAGGAACCACACTGCTCCTTTAACGTTTTTGCTGAGCAAACTCCTCAGCTAAATACCCATTTTTTAAAATTTTATTTTATTTAAAGAAATTATTTTTAATTTATGTTTTATTTTTGTGTTGGATCTTTGTTGCTGTGAAAGGACTTTCTCTACTTGTAGCAAGCAGGGGCTACTCTTCATTGTGGTGCTGGGGCTCCTCAGTGCAGTGGCTTCTCTTGTTGCAGAGTATGGGCTCTAGGCATGCAGGCTTCAGTAGCTGCAGCACATGGGCTCAGTAGTTGTGGTGCATGGGCTTAGTTGCTCCACAGCATGTGAGATCTTCCTGTCCCAGGGCTCGAACCCATGTCCCCTGCATTGGCAGGTGGATTCTTAACCACTGCAGCACCAGGGAAGTCCCTAAATTTTATTTTTTAATTGAAGCATAGTTGCTATATAATATTATAGAAGTTACAGGTATATGATTTAGTGATTCACAATTTGTAAAGACTATATTCCATTTATAATTATAAAATATTTACCATATTTCCCGTGTTGTACAATATATTCTTGTAGCTTATTTTATACCTAATAGCTTGTACCTATTAATTCCCTCATGTCCTGTCCCTACTTGTAACCACTAGTTTGTTCTCTGTATCTGTGAGTTTCTTTTTTGTTTTATTCACTAGTCTCTTGTATTTTTTTAGATTCCACATGTAAGTGATACCATGTAGTATTTGTCTTTGTTGACTTATTTCACTTAGCATAATGCCCCCCAAGTCCATCCATGTTGCTGCAAATGGCAAAATTTCATTCTTTTTTATGGCTGAGTAGTATTCCATTGTATATATGTACATTCCGTTCATCTGTTGATGGACACTTAAGGTGCTTGCATGTCTTGACAATTGTGATTTATGCTGCTATGGACATTGGGGTGCATGTATCTTTTCAAATTCGTTTTTGGTCTTTTCAGATATATACTCAGAAATGAAATTGTTGGGTCATGTGGTAGTTCTGTTTTTGGAGGTTTTGAGAAACTTCCATACTGTTTTCCACAGTATGAATGGATGCACAGAGTGAGAAGTTAGAAGTTTTTAGCAAAGAGAAAATATAAAGAACAACCAGCCAGAGAGGAAGACTACAATAACTGAAATGAAAAATACACTAGAAGAAATCAACAGTAGACTAAATGATACAGAAGAATGGATCAGTGATCTGGAAGACAGAGTAGTGGAAATCCTGCCACTGAACTAAATACTCATTTTTACTGCTTGCAAGTTCTGTCTTCCACAAAACACTAGAAGACCAGATCAGCCAAATTTTTTGCCCTTTATAACATGGTTATTTTTTTCTTACACTTTCCAGTAACATGTTCATTTCCATCTGAGACGTCACCAGAATGACCTTTACCGTCTATGTTTCTACTAACATTCTGTTCATGATTATTTATGTATTCTTGAAGAAGATACAGACTGTCTCTAGATTCTAGCAAGGGTTCAGAAAGAAAAGAGGAGAGTTTGAGAATACATAAATAATCATGAACAGAATGTAGTAGAAATATGGATGTTAAAGATCTTTCTGGTGAGGTTCAGAAGGCAATACTGCTTTCACAGCAATTCAGGCTTTTCCTAATATGCATCTCAAAAACTCTAGCCTCTACTCACTACCCAGTTGCAAAGCCCCTTCCACATTTTTAGTTATTTACTACAGAAGCATCCTACTTCTTGGTACCAGGATCAGAGAGGAAAAGGAAGGAATGACCTCTGTTTAAAAAGATAAAATCATATATGTGAATAGGAAAAAGATCCAATTAGTAACCCCAGAAACTATATCAGCATTAAAAAAGTCATAAAACTGAAAGTATAAACTCTGGAATGAACAAAGTTAAAGACTTAATAAACTGGAAGAGAGAACTAAGAATTATACCCAGGATGCAGCATAAAGAAAAAAATTGAAAAAGTTGTTGAGATATGGTGTTCTTCAAGAATCCTTGTTTCGTAAAGTTTTACTGGGATTCTAGCAAAATAGAGGAATATTATAGCAGCATATTCAAAGAGATAATGCCTGAGAAATTTTAATGTGTATAAATAAAAATCAATAGGGAAAACACTAGTCTACAGTTTACCAATCCAAGAAAAGTTAGGAAAGGAGGAGAAATGAAGCCGTGAGAAATTGCTGATGAACGTAAACCATGGAATAAAATGGTGAGTGTAACTCCAAATACATTATAGTGACAGTAAATGTAAATGGAGTACATGATTCTGATTAAATTAAAAATCAAATTAGTAGCTTGCATATAAAAAGATCAGTTATATGCTCTTTATAGGAGACACTGACACACACATACACACATTGCCACACCCATGCATACCTACTACCCTAAAACAGAACATTTAAAAAGAAAAAAAGAAAAAGAGATATGCCAGGCTATATGGACCAAAAAAGAGCTGGTATAACAGTGTCGCTCAAAATACAAGATGAAGCAAAAGCATTAACATGAATAAAGAATATGTATGAAAAGAGTATAAAAATTATAAATTTATGTATACTTAACGTAGACAAGCTGTAAAACACACACACACACAAAAAAAACCTACAGAAACTCAGAATTACAAAATAAAGTTGACAAACTCATTATCATAATGGCAGAATTTAACACCTCTCTTAGAAACTACTTATTTGGAGAATATATAACAGAGGATTTGAATAACACATATAGCATGATTTTGAACGTATATGTCTCTGTATCCAAAAGAGAACCCAACAGAGAATGCATTCAACATTTTAAATGTATAAAATTTACTGTATACTTTCAGTCATAAAGAATCACAGTGATTCACATATCATCTGATCACTATGTAATTAAATTAGAAATGAAGTATTATAAATAGTAATGGAAAACCTGAAAAAATAAAAAGCCTAAACAATGAATGGATTAAAAAAATTCACAAAGAAATTATAAAATGTATTAACTGATGATTAAAAAAACTAAATTACTAAAAAAAAAATAAAAAATTTATGAGATGTAGCTAAAGCAGTACCTAGAAGTTATGAATAGTCTTAAATGTATTTATTATAAGTAAATGAGCTAGCATTTAATCTAAGAAGCTAGATGAAGAAATCAAAAGAAGAGTAAGAAGGTTGAAGCAATGAAATTATAAAAACACATTAATCTAGGAAAAACATTAATGGAGATAATTTTAAAAATCTATTCCTTTGAAAGCTAGTAAACTAGTCAAGGCTCTAGAAAGTTTGAGCAAGATAGATATATTGGGTTGGCCCAAAAGTAACATCTCATGGGAAAACCCGAATGAACTTTTTGGCCAGTCCAATACGTACGTAGATTAATGCATGATTCTTATCATGGAATACTACTATACAGCAACTAGACTGAGTGAATCGGGCCTGCATGTATCAGTATACAGAAATCACAAAAACTTATGTTAAGGAAAAGAATAAAGTTGCTGAATGATAAAAATTTCTGTTTTATTTATTCATTGGATAAAGTTTTATGTTATATATAAAAATGTATATGTGTGTGTCTGTGTGTGTGCGCGTGCATGCATTAGTGTGTTGCGGGTATTTATGTAACAAAATTACCTATTAACATTCTATTTCTTAAAAAAATGGAAACATACGGCAAAATGTTAGCATTTAAAAACCTTTTAAGCAATAAAATAATATACATATGCTTGAAGTCTCTTTTTCACCTTTCCTATATCCCATTCTCTTCCTTTCATCCACAGAGGTATCCGTTATCCTGAAGTCAGTATCGTTTTGTTTTATTTTACTTTTCCAACTCGTTTTATACCTCTGCATTTCGGAAAAACTCCCACTGTCACAAAGTAGTTTCTCTTTTCCCATTTTAGGAAACTATAACTCCTCCTTTGACAATTTTGTTTTCTAGTAGTTTCTTTTACATGACAAAGGAATGATTTCATTCTTTGGAAAGACTTAGCCAACCAAATGAATACTGACATTTAGACCCAAGGCCAAAAAGAAATCAGTGTCTTCCTAGCACCAGTTATGCTGTGGACATGTAAAGCATAAAAGTGGAAAATACAGTCACCATTCACTACAAATCTTTAGAGTACCTACTAGCTCATTTGGCTAGCATGGGAGGAATTATGGAGAAATATGAAAGGCATTGCCCAATCCTTTCTGAAAAAAGATGGCTTTTTGTACAAATATATACTCCATCCCCCCAATTCTTACATGTTGCTTTTGTGGAATAAAAGTTGAATATATGTATTATACATATTATATATATTTTTTCCATTCAATATATCATAGTAATTAATTACCATAAAGAAGATTAGTTTTCTCATAAAGGTAGCCTATGAATAGCTTTGTTTCTGAGATAAAATAAGATTTTCATCCTCAGTATCTTTGCTGTACTTTTGAAAATGTTTCATCTTAATTACATCATTAAATGCAGGTTGATTGATGATTATACAGATCTTACCAGCTGGTAAAGACCAATATCAGAAAGTCTTAATTGCCTTTTGTACATTCTGGATCAGACAACTGGGTCCTTTTATAGTTTATCAGTTCCTAAATTTTCTAAAATTTAATAAATTGACTTTCTCAATGATACATTATACTTGAGCATCCTGAGGGGGAAAAACATTTATTGACCATTTCCACATGGCAAGAATCTCCTCTATGAGTTACAATTGACAAATTAGTTATTTTCAGCTTTTCTTTACCTCCTATTATTTCTTCTTTTCAAATTTGAGGGACTTTTGTATATCTTTATTGGCTCAAAAACTCACAGTTGCACTGCCCAACTATGTTTTTTGCCCCTTTTATTATGGAATTGTTGCTATTTAAAAGAAATTTCACACAAGCGTGTAATTATTCCCAAATACATCACACCAATATCCCATTTGTTGCAAGATGAATAAAACTAGTATATCCCAGAACCTGTGAATAGTAGACTGTGAAGATATGACTATATCTAAAACACTTTAGTCAAACTGATGTCTTATTGCCACCCACTGAAATTCCATTTGTGCTGTGTTCTACCTCTTCAGGTTTAAAATTTGCAGTCATTACCAATCTATGTAAAATTTCTATATTCTTAGAAAAGCTCACAAATTCAGACATTTTTGTTAGTACACATTTAGCCAGGCATTAAAAGTAATATAAAACTAACACAAGGTATAACCATTTACCACAGGAATTTGGATTTGTTGAGCTATGTATACACATACCAGCATAATTCCTGATGTTGCAAAGCAGCATATGAGCCAATGTCTAATGAAATCAAATGCTCGTGCATTATTAAAAAAAAAACAATTAATTTGAGCTGGAATGGTCAAGGACAGCTTTGTGAAATTTCTAGGAGAGTAGAACCCAAGTGGCTACCTAGTTTGTGGATATGTAGAGACCAAGGGTAGTTGATAATTGTACGTAGAAACATGAGTGTATCTTGTTCGGGAAACAGTGGAGTGTCTGACCTAGCTAAAGAAAAGGTTCTACACTGGGAAATAGTGAAGAGAAAACTGATTACTGGAGCAGGTTGCATTGTGGAGGATCTTCTATGACCTAAGAAGATAAATGTAGAGCAAAGTTTATTAATATATTCATTTATTTATTCATTCATTAATAGGGTTCCTCCCAAAGGATCTCCCAGGTCAAATAAATGTGGAAAATACTGTGTTTTCTGTACTGTGGGTCTTCTCTAAGACATTAATATGTTAATGGGCATTTTGATTTCTGAAAAGAAAATACAGCATTTCCCAAACCTATGTGATCATGGAACCCCTTCTAGGAAAACAATGTGTGGATCAAGTATTCAACATGTATTGGTACTAATCTCAGTCTACAAACTGATATATGTAAGATATGTACTGTTCTATACTTTGAAATAACTCATTTGATTTCTAGTTTAATCTTTTGTTCCCAGATTGGCAGAAATTCAAGATCTGTTTTCTCCATGAGTGTGTCCATGTGCTGGAGTCTTCTAGTGCCAAGGAGTTAGGAGGTTATGGAGCGGGGAGACGACATGTAACTTATCCTCTGTGTCATCTGTGTATGCTGGGCATCTGCTGAGATGTCCTAATTCCTATCTGGTCCCAGGGAATTGGTCTGTACAACTGTTGCTGAGACGTGTCATTCAATTCCAGTGGCTTTGTTCCTTCCATACCATTCTCAGATTGATGGGAATAACTTCACTGATGTGTTCCATGTTGAGGTACAAGAGATTCTGCATGAATGTACAACACCCCATCTTTCTTAGACATGTCATTTAGTTGTTCTGTGAGGGCTTCCTGATTCCTCTTGGTTTCTGTTCAGGAAATGGGTCACATGTTCCGTACATCGAATGGTTTTGGGCTTTTCCCATGAGGTTTCCACCTAAATCTTTACTCTGTGCCATGAATTGTTTTGTTTTGTTTGAAATAAATTTTCAAAACTGATAAGCAACAAAGAGCTCTTTTCCCCTCATATTCTTCTGTAACTTCTGTTCCCTGAGGAAATGTTCTAGCTGTCTCTTAAGACAGCTTAAGACGGGGAGAAGGGTAGAGGCAAGAAATATCTGAGGGAAAAAAATCAATTATTGTTTCAGAGATATTTTCTACCACACTTCCTAACACCCCTTGGGAAGTGCTGTTCTGAAGAACGGAGGGTGGAAAGTGGATGAATAAAGGGAGGTGTGTGGTAGTAATGCTGTCGAGTTATGATTTTCATGTCTGGTAGATTACAGGAATAGCCCTCAGTAAATAATGAATAACTCATTGTCTTTGTGGTCTTTTGTGGAGTCCTCTCCTACACTGACTCTTGAAAAGCCTCTCGTGCTGTTGGGAACTCTTCTTCCACCATGTGAAGAAGACTGGCTAGCTTGTTGAAGACAATGGGGGTCGACCCAGAGCCAACAGCAACCAGCAGACATGTAAGTCAGCTCCAGGTGAGCTGCCAGCTGACTGCAGGGTGCGTAAGTGATCTTAGTTGAGACCCAGACTGCCAGATGAGCCACCACCAGTGTTAATATGAATCATAAGCAAATAAAATGGTTGTCTAACCCACTTTTATTAATATAAAAATGTACAGTAAAATACAAAAAACATAATATGGCAGGAATAGAAGATAGAGGAGATATTTTGTGGGAAGATTTTCTCAAATATGCATCCATGGGATCAAGACAAAGAAAACTCAAATGGGATGAGCTGCGACCTTGTAAGGTCTTAACTTTCATTCAGTGATCTACAGTGTTTTCTTGGTTTAAGGTGCCTCATGTATATCCTTCTGCCAGGAAATTCATTTATTTCTGGACAGGATCTGAGGATTTAATCCAGACTGAACAAACTCATGCACATGTTTCGTGAAAAGAGTTCTCAAAGAGATATTTCTTTTAAGCTCTTTATTGGAATATACTTGCTTTACCTTGTTGTGCCAGTTTTTGCTGTACAACAAAGTGAATCAACTGTATTTATACACATGCTCCCATATCCCCTCCCTCCCGTGACTCCTTCCCAACCCTTCCTATCCCAGCCCTCTAAGTCGTCACCCATCATCCAGTTGATCTCCCTGTGCTATGCAGCAGCTTTCCCCTAGCTATCTATTTTACATTTGGTAGTGTATATATGTCAATGCTACTCTCTCACTTCGTCCCAACTTCCCCTTCACCCCCCACCCCGTGTCCTCAAATCCGTTCTCTACATCTGCATCTTTATTCTTTCCCTGTCACTGGGTTCATCAGTACCATTTTTTTAGATTCCATATATATGAGTTAGCATACAGTATTTGTTTTTCTCTTTCTGGCTTACTTCGCTCTGTATGACAGACTCTAGGTCCATCCACCTCACTACAAATAAATCAGTTTCATTCCTTTTTAGGGCTGAGTAATATTTCATTGTATATGTGTGCCACATCTTCTTTATCCATTCATCTGTTGGTGGGCATTTAGGTTGCTTCCATGTCCTGACTATTGTAAATAGTGCTGCAGTGAACACTGTGGTACATGTTTCTTTTTGGATTATGGTTTTCTCTGGGTATATGCCCAAGAGTGGGATTGCTGGCTCATATGGTAGTTCTATTTTTAGTTTTTTAAGGAACCTCCATACTGTTCTCCATAGTGGCTGTACCAACTTACATTCCCACCAACAGTGCAGGAGGGTTCCCTTTTTTCTGTATCCTCTCCATCATTTGCTGTTTTTAGATTTTGTGATGATGGCCATTCTGACCGGTGTGAGGTGATACCTCATTGTGGTTTTGACTTGCATCCCTCTGATGATGAGTGATGTTGAGCATCTTTTCATGTGTTCGTTAGCCATCTGCATGTCTTCTTTGGAGAAATATCTATTTAGGTTCCCTGCCCATTTTTGGATTGGGTTATTTGCTTTTTTTGATATTGAGCTGCATGAGCTGCTTGTATATTTTGGAGATTAATCCTTTGTCCGTTGCTTTGTTGGCAAATATTTTCTCCCATTCTGAGCGCTGTCTTCTTGTCTTGTGTTTGTTTTTAGTTTTTGTTTTCTTGGCGCATGGCCTTAGTTGCTCTGCAGCGTGTGGTATCTTCCTGGGGCAGGGATTGAACCCGCGTCCCCTGTGTTGGCAGGCGGATTCTTAACCACTGCGCCACCTAAGAAATCCCTTCTTGTCTTGTTTATGGTTTCTTTTGCTGTGCAAATGGTACCTAAGTTTCATTAGGTCCAATTTGTTTATTTTTTATTTTATTTCCATTATTCTAGGAGGTGGATCAAAAAGGATCTTGCTTTGATGTATGTCATAGAGTGTTCTGCCTGTGTTTTCCTCTAAGAGTTTTATAGTGTCTGGCCTTACATTTAGGTCGTTAATCCATTTTGAGTTTATTTTTGTGTATGGTGTTAGGAAGTGTTCTAATTTCATTCTTTTACATGTAGCTGTCCAATTTTCCCAGCTCCACTTATTGAAGAGGCTGTCTTTTCTCCATTGTATATTCTTGCCTCCTTTGGTGCTCATATGTGCGTGGGTTTATCTGTGGGCTCTCTATTCTGTTCATTGATCTATGTTTCTATTTTTGTGCCAGTACCATACTGTCTTGATCACTGTAGCCTTTAGTACCGTTTGAAGTCAGGGAGCCTGATTCCTCTGGCTCCATCTTTCCTTCTCAAGATTGCTTTGACTATTTGGGGCCAAGACTGAACCAGGAAGAAATAGAATATATGAACAGACCAATGACAAGCACTGAAATTGAGATGGTGATTAAAAATCTCCCAAGAAACAAAAGTCCAGGGCCAGATGGCTTCACAGGTGAATTCTATCAAACATTTAGAGAAGAGCTAACACCTATGCTTCTCAAACTCTTCCAGAGTATAGTAGAAGGAGGAACACTCCCAAACTCATTCTACGAGGCCACCATCGCCCTGATACCAACACCAGAAAAAGATGTCACCCAAAAAAGAAAATTTCAGGCCAATATCACTGATGAATATAGATGTAAAAATCCTCAAAAAAATACGAGCAAACAGAATCCAAGAGCACATTAAAAAGATCATATACCATGAATGCAAGTATTCCATGAATACCCTGGAATGCAAGGATTCTTCACGATACGCAAATCAATCAATGTGATACATATTGACAAGCTGAGGGATAAAAACCATATGATCATCTCAATAGATGCAGAAAAAGCCTTTAATAAAATTCAAATGAGGTATTATAGGAAATACACAAAAAGGAAGGGTCAGGTGTGATTATGGGGAATTCTAATCTTCAGTGACTTTGCAAATTGTAGACAGGTCGCTAAAGAGAGGAAAAGGAAGGGTCAAGTGTGATTATGGAGATTATAACCTTCGGGGACTTAGAAAGTTGTAGACACGTCGCTGGGTGGACCCATGCTAGGCGGGGTCTTGGCATCATCCTGCAGTTGTGCCTTTTTGTAAATCACTGTCTCTCTCACTGGCTTGGATTCAAGAGGTTGTTCTGTTGTCACTGATGAAATGAAAAACAAACAGTTATCTAAGTATAAGCATCTTCTCTGATATTAGGCTCATCTCAATGCCTGATTAAATGGCTTTTCCTAACGGTTTCCTCAAAGCAGTGAGGTAAATGTCATAAAACCAAGAAATGTGAAAAATATGAAGGAACTCATGACACATGTCCTCAGGTTCTGAATCTAAATGCTGCCGCATAAAATGGACTGCTATCCGTTAGCTGTGATTAGCTAGGCTCAGTTAGAACTAGCTCTGATCTCATGGAAACGTCTACTGGCCCCATTAATTGCTTTTTTACAAATTTATTTTACATCCATTGTTTCATTTAATCTTTTCAATAATCCTAAGATTTAGACATTATTTTTATTCACATTTTAGAGACGAAGAAACTGAAACTGAGCTAGAATAACTGGCTGAAGTTAACGCAGCTGGTAAATAGAGGCACATGAGGTTATAGTCTGGAAAGGCTGTTTGACGTGAAGTCAAGTCCTTTTTCTCTCAGTGATGCTGGTTCTTTTCAACCTATTTCAAAGACACGGGGTACCTGTGGTACGTCAGGAACCACTGACCAGAAAAAGGAGAGAGAGGGGAATAAACCAAGCAGTGCTCTGGGCCTCTCACTCTGGTTTCAACCAGAGCACATGTGATACATATATCAGTCCCATTTAAAGTTTTGTTTGAAAAACCAAATGCTGTATTATACCGTGATGTCTCCTAATGCTGTGCTTGCAACTTCTTGCAGTTAGATCTGTCTCATCCTTTCTTTGCTCTCACAACAGTGTGAAACCTCACCTGACCTGGAGCACATGGAAATCGTTGCCCTTGGGATGTGCTTTAGGCTCCAGGACAGCACAGTCTAAGGATCTGCCGTGACCCCTGGCAGCCTTGCTGTCTTTCTCATCAAGGCCAGTTAAATTATTCACAGTACCTGCAGCCTTCTCACGGCTATCAGTGATATCACTACTA
Source organism: Hippopotamus amphibius kiboko (assembly GCF_030028045.1). NCBI lineage: Eukaryota > Metazoa > Chordata > Mammalia > Artiodactyla > Hippopotamidae > Hippopotamus > Hippopotamus amphibius. The sequence goes on along the minus strand of NC_080198.1, from coordinate 71,100,933 downwards.
TCACAACTCATTGAGCTCTCTTCAAAGAGGGAAGTGATATCTTCTCCAAATATCTTGAGGCAGTTTTCAATGAGAAATTGTACAAAAGAAATCTGTTACACAAAAGGGCCAAAAACAAGGTATTATTTTACATATGGCATAGTGGTAAATCACACTTCATATATGAATCTTGGCTCTAACAAAAAAGCAAAATAATCCTGAGAGAAATTCAGACTTGATTAAATATATATATATATATATATACACACACACATACATATTTATAAACCAGTTTTCTCTAAGAAATAACCAATACTTTCAAGAGGACTTTGGGCACAGATTTTAAAATTCTTTCAATCAGTGGGCTAAAGTTATAATTTGTGGGCTAGTTTAAATAGCGAACATTTTTGTAATGATGGTTACGTCTTTAATACTAGGATAATTTTCAAGTAACCCACATAGAATGTTTGGGGCCAAGGTGTATATTCTCTTATTAAATTTTATTTATTTTTATTTAAAAATTTTTCCAGTTTTATTGAGATATAATTTATATATAACATCTTATTAAAATTTATAAAGTATCCAATACAGAAAAACTTGTGTGGTTTACTTCAGTTAAGAAATATCTGAAATATGGGAAGCAGAGATTTCAGTGGTTTTTTGTGAAAGAAGGAAGCAGCTGGAGAGAAAACATGTCTGCTTGTCTAACTGCATTGCCTTGCCTCATGCTTGCTCTGGGTAAGCTTGGGGGAAGAGCTCTGATCCTATTAGGCATGCTGTGGCTCTGTTAGGATGTTCTGAAATCTTTTACTAGTTTCTTCATCCTTTAGTGGAGGTGAAATAGCAGCCAAGTATTTCTCTGAACGAGCCAGCGGGAGGCCAGCATGTGTGGAGCCACAGGTGCTCACGTTGCCCGAGCCACCTAGGATGTGCCAGCAGTGACCGGAGCCGCAAGGTGTTGGCATCACTATGTAATGATGAAACCATGGCTTGGAAACTTTGCCCAAGTTTACACATCCTTCAGTGATTAGGCTGAGAGTTGAACCTTGGCTCTCAGACTTCAAAGCCCAGATTCTTTTCTATCATATCATCCTACTCTCATCTTTCTATTGTTTGGGTCTCCTAGATGGAAAAGGAGAAGTGACTCAACTGCTCTCAGCTTCCCGCTTAATAGCCCACCTTCCCATATCCCACCACAGAAGGACTCTGCCACTCCAGGGGAGTGTAATTAAAATGTGCACTTTAAAAAACTGGTCCATCAGAGTTAATACCACAAACTTCAGGTTCAAAGCGGGGACCCCTTCCCATAAGGCATAAAAATGAGAGATCTTATTACCTTTTTTCTGAAGTCGTTTTCTAATGCTGAGCTGCCAGAATGAGGTGGGCAAAGAATGCTTGGGGCTATACACACTGATAAATTGTGAGCTGTCATCTGATTGGATGAGGAATTCTGCTCAATGTTGCGTAACACTCCAAAAAGGTATTGCAAGAGAACTACATTAGCTCTTGGCAGCTGGCCTAAAAGACTAAAGGCAGAAGAATGCATTTCTAAATAAAACAAGTCATTTTGCTTAGGAAGTGAAAATACAAAGACAGAAAATAGAGGACTTCTTTGTATACTATGTACACATTCCACTCTCACAGAGTTGCAGGCGTGAATGCATACAAAAATGTTTCATTGAATTTAATTCCTGATCCAGATAAGAACTCCTCTGGTTACTTATGTGTTTGACAAAGTTAAAATCAAATACCCCTGGCAGATTGGTCCTTTAGCATCTCTTTTTAGACCAGTGGATTTCATCTCCAGCAGTTTCATGTATTTAGAAGGTATAAAAGGGTCAAGGATTCCATATTAATAAGATTAGGAGAAAAACACGAATTCAATATCAGCAGTAAGGCATGTGTCTATTTTTTATACTGGCTGCCATGGTTAGGATCAAGTGGAACCCTTTGACATTGGTCATTATTTTAGTGGACAAAGCTGTAAACTATAAGCTAAGATTTTCCTGAGAGTATGTTGGTTGCATTTTTGAGGTGTGAACAGGGTTGAGTAATTATTGCATCATTACCTCTGGGCTGCAGCTATTTTCTCCTCCTCGTTCCCCTGGTCAATAACACCAAGCCATTTATCATAGAGACTGGCCGAAAATATACTTCCTTGGATATTTCGAAGAAAATCCTTACGTGGATAAAAATATATATATATTAATCTTAAGTTAAATATGTTGGAGAAATTACAGAGAAAACATTTAGTTGAAAAATTGAGTTCAATGCCCATTTCCTTCACAACTACACAAACTGTGATCCACACAGAGCTTGGCTTTGATTCTCCACAGACTTGCACATCCAGAAGCATTGCTTGGATTTTCTGCAACTGAAATTAGAAGCATAAAAGTAGAGTCGGGGCTGTAGAGAGAGTGAAGCTAAAGCCCCTTCTAAGACCCTGGAACTTACTCTTTGTGTACACGTTAGCACAGTAGCACAAACTGACAAGGTCTGGTGATAGCTCATCCTAAATCGTATTAGTTTTTTGAAAAGAAATGCACATACCCATTTTGCTTGTTTACTTTAGACACAGTGCTTGCTCTTAATTCAAGCAAGAGAAGTTCTGAAACAAAAAAATAACCAAAAAACACACTCCCACATGCTCTTGCATCTTAAGAGAGAACTGGGCTTTCTGACTTGAGGTATGTGTGCTCCTTGGGAAAAAACTACTCTAATAATAGTTTCAGTCTTCCTTTTTTTTATAACTATATAAAAGTTTGTTCTGCAGACTTCTAAGCAGCAGGTGTTGAAATATATCCAAATCCCCAGTGGGTAACTACATGTTACCTCTTACACCTCCTTGAATGGAACACATCCTCCTAAAAAAAGGAAATTAAAAATTTAGATATATAGCAGCTTCAGGCCTCTGAGTATCAGGCTAGTGATATGCAAATGTAAGTTTGCCAAGTGGAGGCCTGGAAAATTTGACCCTTTAGAGGGCTGAGGAACAAGTCTTAATATCATAGAATTGGGCCCATTAAAATTTATGAAGTTGTAATCTTCTGTGCAAGACTGAGGGGAAATTATTGCATTGCCTTGCTAGTTTCAAAGGCACACCTTGCTTCCACTGATCTTAATATATAGCCCGACTTCTCTTAGTAGTAGTTTGTCCAGGAAGTGCTTCTAGGCAACTATCATGATTATAATCCAGTAACTGTCCACTTGTTCTGATACTTATTGAGCTACTCTTTGTGCCAGACACTCTGCTGAGTACTGGGGATAGAGCAGTGAAGACAATGGACAAAGTCTCAGTTCTCTCAAACCTTCACTGTGTTATTGGTATACAATACCCACTCACGGTCTTTAAGTTCTTCACTGTTTCCTACGGAGTGACCCCAGTGTCTTTGGAGAGAAGCAGCACTCCAGCTTTGGCTGGTTCTGGGAGTCTGGGAGGGTGCAGCAGGGCCTTTGCCTCATGTGTACCAAACTGCATGCACTTGGAGTGTGTGTCTCCTCTCTTTCCTGGACCCTGTGCTGCAGAGTCCACTGGTGGGGCTGAGTGTCATTAAGCCAGAACATGACCCATGCAGAATATGCCAAGGGTATCTGCTGTTGGACCTCTGTTTACAGAAAGTTTAATGGCAAACTCGGTGCGGTACGCATGATACATTCATTTCTGATTGAGGCCAACTCTCTGGTTAGTTTGACACGTGGTATCATCAAGGTCAAGGCTGCAAAGTCTGATCCCACCAAGGTCCGTCAACTTTAGGAAGAGAAAACTTTGGGAATGTCTAAGAACCGTACCCATGAGTAGCCACCCTCTTGCTAGTCTGTGCTTATAACATGGAAATAGGTAAGAGCCTACTAACTCTTGCTAGAAAATCAAGTCAGTTCCATGTGTGTACCTTACAGAGGGCAACACTTAGCTTGCTGTTTGCCTACCTAGTGTGTATTATTATGGTGCGAGTGTAGTAGCAGTCAACTCTAAGTCATTTCTAAACTGTCGCACTTTATCATATAATTGAATTATGACCGAACAGTAATAGGGGACAGGGAAAGACCACATGTTACTGAGTTCCTAAGATAATTTTAATAACCTGTTTACTACATTAACATATTTTTGTTCAGAGCTACTAACAAGTAGAATGTAACTAGACACTTGTAATTCAGCTGTATCATTTCAAACTCAATCTATTTTTGTATGAATCTATTGAATTTTCAGAATTCCAAACTGATTTTGACTGCTGCACCCACTTTAAAAGTCAGATTTATAGGAAAAGGCACGTGGGTAGGAGCTGGTTACCATGTAACTATAACCGCAGGTGGTGGGTTAAACATAACAAGTATTAACAAAGGATGCCAAAGGTGGTACAAGGAGGAAAAAGGAGGAACTAAGGGTGGAGTCATCCCTACACTAACTTTAAAGTAAAAGGCATTGAGAGACAGGGGAAGGAAGATGAAATGGTCAGCGATTTCAGTGGCCTCACTGAGCATTTTTTGATTTATGGTAAGGCAAATGTTTACTTACTGTGGTAAACTTCTGTAACTGTTTCCAAAAGCTTAATATGAATTTTCTTTACTATGAACTTTGCCTTCATTAGTGGCGAGGAAGTCATTACAAGCAGGAAGCTTGTTTTGGTAAACACTCTGTGTGTATAAGTGTGTGTTTTGACATTTATTATTTTTATTCTTTTGCATAGAGTGTTCAGGAGTAAATGGGGGAGGGTGTTGTGTGATGAAAAAGGAAAGTATATCTAACATGTGGGGCTTTTAACACCCAAAGTAGCTTCCTCCAATTCTGACTTGGTGAAGTTTTCTTTTTTTTAAGAACTTTTATTGAGATATAGTTAACATACAATAAACTGCATATATTTAGAGTGTACAATTTGGTATTTTTTTTCTTAGTAATGTATATATGGCAATCCCAATCTCCCAGTTCATTCCCCCCAACCCTCCCCACTTGGTGTCCATATGTTTGTTCTCTACATCTGTGTCTCTATTTTTGCCTTGCAAACCGGTTGATTTGTACCATTTTTCTATATTCCGCATATATATGTTAATATACGATATTTGTTTTTCTCTTTCTGACTCATTTCAATCTGTGTACCACATCTTTTTTTTTTATATTCAAATTGTTGTTTTATTTTTTATTTATTTATTTTTTTATTATTTTTTTGGGCGTACACCAGGTTTAATCATCTGTTTTTATACACATATACCCGTATTCCCTCCCTTCCTTGACTCCCTGTACCACATCTTTTTTATCCATTCATCTGTTGATGGACATTTAGGTTGCTTCCATGTCCTGGCTATTGAAAATAGTGCTGCAGTGAACATTGGAGTGCATGTGTCTTTTTGAATTATGGTGCCCTCTGGGTATATGCCCAGTAGTGGGATTGCTGGGTCATATGGAACTCTAGTTTTAGTTTTCCAAGGAACCTCCCAACTGTTCTCCATAGTGGCTGTATCAATTTACATTCCCACCAACAGTTCAAGAGCATTCCCTTCTCTCCACACCCTCTCCACCATCTACTGTTTTTAGATTTTCTGATGATCCCCATTCTAACCGGTGAGGTGAGTGAAGTGTTTTTCTATTACGCCTGTTAGGGTTCTTGGGCAGTCATGATGCAGGACCAGTCATATAGCTTCAGAGTTACTCTGTGTGGATAATGCTAGAAATTTCCCTACCTTGAAGACGGATGCTGCCACAAGAACGGATTCCTCATCCAAGTTCACTTTGTCCCCAGAGTTTATCTTCTCCTTTAGGGCTCTGCATGATTTTATACCGCCTGGTTTACTGAAGATGCCTTCTGTGAGTGGCCCTTTTTGATTGATAAAGTAAAGTATATCCTATAGAGAAAAAAAAAAGAAAACTGTGCAGCATTTCATATCTACAAGCTCAGAGCACAAGCTTGCCCCCTTTTTGACAGAGCTGAGGTGTATGAGGGTACAGTGCTAGAGCTGCAAGGACTGGAGTCAATTTGAAATTTTTTTTCAGTGTCTCTAAATATATTTTCTACCCAACAATCCATTTTACATTCATACACTGAAACATTTGACACACTTGCTTAATCAGATTTTCCTTTTTAGTAAATTTACACTAAGTCAAACTTCTCTGCTTTGAGGCGTTAGTAGAATCATCCTCTCCTCCTCCACTGTTCCTTTCTCATTATTACCTAATATAGATGCTCCTTCCTAAGTGTAGAAATCTTTTTCCATACTCATTTCCCATTTGTTTTTTCTTTTTTCCGTGACTGTACACCCCATTTCTACTTCTGGTATTTCCTCCACTCTCTTAAAACAGGCTCAAAACCCTTCTCCTCCTTCTCTGATCACATTCCCTTCCCATCAGTCTTTCATTTCCTTTTGCTGTGTCTTCAGGTCCTGTACTTACAGGGTAGAGAGATAACAGATGTTGAAGTCAGGTAATCCAAGCACTCAACTCTGTTATGCTACTCATCTGCTGTGTGACTATGGGCACAGCACATACTTTATTGAGGCTTTTTTATTTTTCATTTATGAAGTGGGGATGGTAATTATCATAGTTAGCCCCAAATTTGCTGTGAAAGGTGCAAGGACTGGGGTAGGAGCTAGCATGTACCTATTAATAGCGTGATACATTTCTTCATAGATAGCGTAAGAATCCCTGCATCTAGGACAGTGCTTGGAGGGATAGTGGATCGTGAACAGATGTTAACACTGACAATTCAATACACTACTTTGAGATAACAGAGGCCAAACTCTGTGACTTTCATTGGACACATTCTGTCAGGATTAAATGATTCGTATTTGCCAGAGGATATCTTTATGCTTAAGCATGTGAATTACAAATGAAATCTCTGTGAGATGTTTTGAGTGGTAAGGTGGAGTAGACTCAGCTGAAGGAGACTTGAGACTTGTATGGAGTTCAAGGAAGGAGATGAGACTATGAGGATGAGGTGGGTTTTCAGAGATTCATATGCACAGAGCCCGTTACAGTTGATCTGACCAGGTGCAGGTGGGTCTTTGCTGAAACCAGTGGAATGGCCAAGAACATCTTTTCCATGTTGTATTTGCCTTATGACTCTGCGCTACCTAAATCAGATCCTATTCTTTGAAATAGTGTTAACAAAACTTCTCAGTCAGAGCCAGGGGCTGTCTAATGACGTCTCCATTTGAGGGTGGATTTGGATGAGAACACGTGATCTCTCAGAGCTCCCCTCCTCAGGAGGGCTGCAGAAGCCCAACATGAGACCTACTCGGATTGGGGTGGGCAGGCTGTCATCATCGCACACATCCTCCAGAGAAACTCCGAAGAGCGGTGTTGGCTTTGTGGGCGGTGGGGCTGGGCCCTGGCTGTCCCGGCGAGTCCTGAAGCTCCGCCAGAAGGCCCAGTTTTTGGCAGAACTCTTCTTGACTGTCTTTTGGCCTGCATCTAAGGAAGAAGTGAGATTATTACGAATAGCAGTGTAGTTTATTTAACCTGATTTCCACGGTTTACATTTTACAGCATATTCATTGCAGTGGCCGGAAGAGAGAACAACTGAGTCATTTGTTGTACAGAATTTCCCACATTCTGAAATTGGCTACTTGCATCCTTGTGGTGTTCATGTGTTCTTCTTCAACGTATCCTGCAACCCAGTATTTAAACTTAGAGGCTTGATTAGACTCAGGACTGATTCTCCCAGTGACAGTATTCCCCAGACAGTGCTATCTACTGCCTCTTAACTGTGTCCTGAGGCACTTAACCTCTATTATACAAATTTCCTGATGTTAAGTGTTATCAGTGGATTCAGGTGTCAGATCTCATTTTAAAAGCTAAAAAGATTTGGTATTCAAATCAAGCAGAGTTTGGTAATCATTTACTGTTGTAGTAGGTTTCTTCCCACTCTTAGATTTCCTGTTTGGCTGAGTACCCAACCATGGTCAACTTTCTCCCGTCAAAAGGATCTGCCTGTCATGACACATCCTGCCTGACCCCACTTCTCAGCCAGCTTCTGGACCTCTCTTCTGGGTGGCCACAACCCTCTGGCAGCTCTATAGATGACTTTCTGCAGTCAGGGTCCTTGGGAAGTAGTCATTAAATGCTGGCTACATGGTAAGATGCCAGGTGGCCATCTTCCTGTAACACCCTACCCAGCTACCCAGGCCCCTGTCAAAGGAAAGCTGAAGACAGGCTTTTAAAGAAAAAGTGATCATCAATGAAAAGCTGAGTTCAACATTTCTACTGCCTAACTGTGAGTATTTTCTGGATATTTGCTTAAGTAACCTGTTTAACATTTACTTAAAAAACCTGCTGAAATAACCAACTAAAAAAGTCAACAGAGGTGCCAAGTTGTAGGAAAATAAACAGATGAGCAACATTTTACCAAATATCCTTAAACGCCCATCCACTTGGCTTTCCTGAGACATAGTGAGTGCATCACCATGTCCACTCATGTGGACGGAACACTTCTGGTTCTGGATGAGAGAACCAGAAGGCTCCTGTTCTGCCAGCTAGTTGGATAAGTTACTTTAAACTCTTTGAGCTTTGGTTTGCTCAAATTTAACATAAATGATGCTACCTCCACTTCATTGAACTACATAATGTAATGTACTACTCAACACAAGACATGGCTCATAGCAGCCTTAGCAGAGGTAATTTCCCCCCCCTCAGAGAGCCTAAGGCAGCCTAGACATCAGTCTCCTCCCTGCAAAGCAGACCCCACCCCCATTCTTCAGTTGATTTTGCAGCCTGCAGATGTGCAGTCATGAACGAATGCCACCAGTCCACCTTAGGCTCTTCCTGCCCTGGCATGTATACCTCCATCATTTTAAAAGGAGAGAATGAAGAAAGCAAATACATTCTTAAATCCAGGAGGAGATTTTTCTACCTTAACATGTACAGAAATTTAAGATACATGTTTAGATAGGTTGAGTTGTTTTATGCAACCTGGTTTCCCTATTCTTAACCTGACTGTATTATTTTTAAAGCTATCCAAATGTACTCATGTATTCCAACTGTATTCATTCACTGTTCAGCTTTAATAAGAATACTCCTAAGAAGAGTGCTCTATCCCTTGCTATAAAGCTATATATCCAGCTACTCTATGAGCATAGACAGAAAGCAAAATAGACATTGAGTCCTATACTTTCTCAAAGATACTTTCAGGCTTAGTTGGACCTCTCATAATGTACATTAAAGTTCATGTTGCCTCTGTGACCAATCAAAATATATGCTATAGCCATGAAAAATATGGAGACTAGTAAACAAGCTAACCTTACAACCTCATCTTTCTTACACAGTCTTGGCAAGGTGTAGTTTAGTGTTTCCTGATGCTCAGATTAGGGTTTGAATATTAAAAAAATATATAATTTTTGAAACTTTTTGCTTACAGAATAACAATCATAACAATAAAAATACTTTAAGTAGGAATTCTATTCTGGCCCCAGTACTTCCCAGATTAATTAAGAACATTTTATTCAGAGAAAGAAATATTAGTGAGACACTATTGGAATGGTAGGGGGAGAAAATTGCAAGAGGGAAGATTTTTAAAAACCCCAGCCATAAACGTTCAGTTCCAATCGCAACCTGGGTCTGAAGCAAACGTGGAAATGAGACTGCTGTGGGGGTAGAATTAAGAGTTCAATTCTAACCAGAACCCCCAGAGCCACTTCAGCCTAAGTCCAGAATAGATTTGAAGTCTTTTCTAAGCCATACAGTCATCTAACCACCTCCTGTGAAGGCACGAGATGCTAGACACAACATGGGGAACATGTGTTCCCAGGCCATAAGAAGCTCATACTCTAATAAGACACACAGATGCGTACAGATGTAATTATATGTAGGCAGTGCTCTGGGGATACAGAGAAGGGAGATGTGTACCTGGAGGAATTAAAAAACAAAACAAAACCAAAAAACCAAAAGCCAAAACCTTCCTGGAAGTGAGCTGGATCTTGATTTCAGACCTTTGGTGTTTCTCTGAGCTTGATTCTGTGGGTATTGGGGCCTGCCTATACGGTTCCCTTAACCCCACATGGAGAATCGGCTGTATGTCATGAGTTTGTTTACAGCAGGAGAGACAAGAGCCAAGGGAAGACACTTCCAGGAAAGGAAGGGGCTCACCTTTCCCCTGCTGATTCCTGGCTTGGTTCCTGGCTGTGTGCTTGGGTTTCAGGATAAACCGGCCTTGGATCTCTTGGGACTCCTGCTGCAGTGGGAAGGGCTCCTGGAGGGCAGAAGGAGAGGTGGAGTCCTCCGATCCCTGCTGCAGGAGCACAGTAGCTGGAAGATGGCTCATTTTAATTCCATATGGATATTCATGCCCTATGTGGAGAAAAATCTACATATAGATTCAGGCTGATATGATGGGTACAGTCAAACCTACCTTACCGTGAGCAAGTGCCCCACACTGGTGTGGCTGCTGTTCTTCTGGGGCTTCTGGGTAGAGAAGGCTGTACTTTCTGAGTAGGATGTGCACTGTCATGGGGGACACCCTGCAAAAAGCAGGTGCCCAAGCAAATGAGTTTAAATAGTAAAGAGAAGAATGTTTTGAGACACCTTGCTTGGTTTGGAATGTATATATCCATCCCTGCATTGCACAATGTTGACTTTTGTTGTGTTTCCATCTGAGAATATTGAAGGCCTTCTAGTTTCTGCCTTGACACTCACTAGATTGTACATCTCAGGCAAGCCTTACGTTCTTCCTTTGAAATGCTCACCCTCACATAGACTGATAAGGAGCAAAGTAAATATATGAATAAACATTGGTGCTTAATATTTTTAAAATGATTGGGCTATATACGTTAAGAATTGCTCTGATCACTGTTCTCTCACACATGTCAGTTTAACACACAGATTTTTCATTTCCTTTTGTCAGTTCAACAGCCAGAGCTATTCCAGAGCAGCGGGGTGGTTTGCCTTTATGTTTCCCTCCCATTGCTGCCTTCCCTCCGTGGGGGGGGGTCCTGCGAGGCAGTGATCAGAGGCAAGGCTGCGCGGTGGTGGAAACCCGGAAGCAAAGTGCAAACCAGTGTTTACAGAGTGGAAAACCACACCAGAAATCCTCAGGAGGTGCCTGCCAAGGGATTTGTTTTGCTCTTTCATGCTTTACATTGCTTCCTCTCCATAGAATGCCCAAAGACCCTGTGTTGTGACGTGGATTTCATTTTTTAAGAATAGAAGGAAAGTTCCTTTTCTTTTGTTTCTGATTTATTATTGAATGTAACTTGGGGAGCTCTTGCTTTTGCTTTTCATCTAACATAAGTGCAATGTCAGCGTTCTGTTCAGAGCAAGAATCACAGTGACTTCCATCCTTTAAAGCAAAAGAAGCTTCCATGACAGCAATAAAATACAACCAAATCACCAGGATAACCAGGAGCTAATCCGTAACTGTGAGTTGAGAGCAGGTTAGGAAATGCATTCAGGGTGACTGCTGAGGTAGCATCATGAAGGCCAGGCTCTTAGGAGTCCTTAGAGCCAGCCACGGTGCGTGAAGCTGTTCTAAGCCTAAAGATTGTCATTTACATGGTTTTGTTTAAATGAATGCATTTCATTAAAATAAATATATTTAAGTACTCGATTTTTTTCACCTTATTGCTGGTGGACTTTTACAAAAATGTCAACATTAAACAAGAAAAACACATGAAATAGGTGAGGGGAGTTTGTCCTCAGCTTGGTGCTTGGTGACTCCATGTATTTCTGAGACTGGGAATATACATATCATAGAAAAAGCTCAGTTGATTAGATTTTCTAGATCACTTGAAAACGTTCTTCAGGTCACTTGAAAGAGTAAAAGCCTCACAGGATTATTGAAGAGATTAAAAAAAGAAAAAAGAGGGAATGCTCTAAGATTTCTAGCAGAAATCATTGTCACCGTTACTGTATTGCAAGTTCTGCTACAGGTTTTGTCCTTTCCTTTGTTTTATTCCCTCCTTTTTTCACTGACCACACTGAACAGACTTGCTGATCTAAGAAAAGCAAGTCTTTCCTAGCTTTAGAAAAGCTAGATTATTTTTAGCTATTATTATATTATTATTATTTCTAACTATTATATAATAACTATTGTAGGAAAGATGGAATCTACGTATCAAAAACCTCAAGAGCAATGCTGGTAAACAGCTTGAGAAACAGCAAAGTACAGGTGGTTTAGTCAGTGAAGACTTGAAGAATCTGAGTGTGATTATCTCATTCTCTTTATGATGCTGAGAAAAGTTTTGGGCACAGAGCAGATTATTAAATAAATGTACTCGGGTACAGAGGCATGGCTGGATTTTAGAAGAGTCTCACAAAATAGAGACTGCTTAGTAGTTAGGAAATGGATCAGAGGACTTCAAGACTGGAATATGAAAAGTATAGGGAAGGTGGGAAGGAGTTGCAGGAGGGAGAGGATATGGGGATATATGTATAACAGCTGATTCACTTTGTTGTACAGCAAAAACTGGCACAACAGTGTGAAGCAATTATATTCCAATAAAGAGCTTAAGAAAAGAAAAGTAATGTATGAGAAAAAAAAATTCCAGTTTGTGTTGCTTTCATACCTAAGTAAGTAAGTACGTAGGGAGGTAAATCAATGTTTTCAAGACAAGTCTGTTTGTCAAGTGAAAAAAGTAAAGAAGAAAAATTCCCATTTCTCTCCCCAGCTAGACCGTAAGTTGCTGAATGAAGAGATGTTATTAGTGCTCAGGATAGAGTAAGTGCTTGGAATTCGTTAATAAATGTATGAATAAATATTGCATGAGATTTTCATTTTTAAGGGTATTTAAGTTCAAGACTGATCAGCTATTACTTTGAGACTTTAGAGTTACAGTTTTGAACCCAATCAACCCCATCTTAGGTTTTCCCTGACACTTACCGATGAGTGGGTATGAGGCCTCTTTCTTACCAGAACTGGCCCACAGCTGGTAATCTTTCTCAGAGCCCTTGGAGAAAAAAGAACTGTGTGTCACAGCAAATCTTCCCAGTAGGTACTTGAAGAACCCATTTCCTTAGCACTTTTATACTTCCAAAGAGAAAGAATTTGGGCCAGTATAAATGCTATGTGGTGCATGGGGGTGGCTACAATTTTTGAGTTAACAATGCTGATTTCAGTATCTCCTGTCTCTTTTGCAGCCTCCAATGGACCTTCTGAGATTCTTGTCCTTTTTGGTAAAGGGTGGGGATCTATGGGACCACAGTGCAATTAGCCCCTCACTTTGTGGGCGGCCCATGGCATAAAAAAAATCCCAGTAATGCCCCTTCGCTGTGGAGGAGAAGTCTAATCTCAGGAGTCCTGCTTTCTGCTGTCTCTAGATTCCTTGGAGAATGTTGGCTTTTGGCTTCGAATATCCCAGCCCAGACAAGCATGTTGTCCAGAGAGCCACACACTCTGCCATGACCATTCCTGAGCAAAGTACAACTTGAAAGGCATCATAAGCTCAGCAACCATGAGCAAAAGGAGACAGATGCCCAAGAGGCTTTGAGTAGATGGCAGAATCAAGTCAGCCCACTGGCTCTGATGCAGATGAGTGCCATTCAAGGGAGAGAAGGGACAAGGACTGTAGCCTAGAGAGTGTCAGATGCAGAAAACAATCACTGCCTAGGAATATTGGATATCCCATTTGAAACAAGCCTAAATTATAAAAAATGCTGAATTAAAGAGTCCTCCAGGAGAGGATAAAGCAAAAAAAATGTTTGAAATAGAGTTGTTGGTGATAGGTACTATGCTTGCCCTTGACTTCTGATTAAAAACCATGGCCTTGCCATGAAGGAGGCAAGGTCCCAGGTAGTGGAAGCAGTCACACACACACACACACACACACACACACACAGCTAAACCTGCTCAAAATTGTATTGCAAATAAGAAGTGAAAGCTAATAAAAAATCTTTTCTTTTAAGGTAAAGATTGAAAAAACTGTGTTGGAATCCCTTAAATCAGGCATACACATATAGGCAAATAACCCCAATTCTTCATTAAAATAGAAATTTTTTCTTGTCTAGTGAGATTGATCACTTTAAGCAAAGGAAAATTACAAAAATGAAATAAAATGAGCTCTAACATTAATCAGTCTCCCCAGCCTTATCCCTAAAACCACTCTCTTGTAAGATTTAATTCTTATTCAGGACATACGTATCAAATAGGTTAGAAATCAATGCAGAGGGGTACTTCACCCAGTGCATATAAATTCAATTTTATTTATAATGTATTATTAAATTCCATTTTTACAGAATCAACGCTTTCTTATATCACATTCTGGCTGCCCTGAGTTTTTAAGGGGCTTTATTATACCACTGAGTCAGACAAAACTTAAATACAAATATTTTAATTATGTCATTTCACAATAGCAAGACATTTTCGCATTTATGTATATGTATATATATATATATATATATATTCATATTTGTATATATAAATTTTATATAAGGAGCCGTGCTTTACAAGTGCTTTTTTCAATTCTGTCCATCTGAATGTCCCTCTCCCTCTCTTTTCCCCTATGCACCCTCATCCCCATAGCCATCCCTTTCACCAAAAAATTCTTACAAGCCATAACAGTCCTATCAAAACATAAAGGAGAGGGAGTCGTGGGAGGGAGGGAATATGGGGATATGTGTATAAATACAGCTGGTTGACTTTGGTGTACCTCAAAAACTGGTACAAGAGTGTAAAGCAATTATATTCCAATAAAGAGCTTTAACAAATAAAATAATCAAAATATCAAAAAAAAAAAAAAAAAGGAACAGACACTTGAAAGCAAAACAAGATGAAAGTGATGTGTACACAGATGCCCCCAGATCCATGGTCTTACTCAGAACTTCTCTTCTTTACCAGTTCACAGGTGGCATTAGCCATCTAGTTCTCAGGACCTGCATCAAGGGGATGTAGTGTCTAGCCAGGTGGTCTTTATGTCAAATTTACAACAAAACATATCATTTAGGATTTCTGATGCTGAGATTGAGTCCTCAGGTGGCAATCAGGATAAACAGGGATGGGACTAGAGGAATCAGGAATGAAGATACAGAAAGAACAGTCCTAGAGAGGAGGAGATGTTTAGAATCTTATAAGATTTTATTGTCTATATATATAATATAGACAATAAAAAGCACGTTTTCATTAGCACTCTAAAATTATAGCCCGATTTCATTATGCTGTGACTTTCAACTCACACAAAATTTAAAATGAGAATACAAGAATAACATGCATAGGCTAATAATATAGCTTTGCTGCCTTCAACTTCTAAATTTAGGGGACAAAATATGACTTACATATCTGTAATAATCAGCTGTCTTATGATGGTAGGTACATTACACACACACACACACACACACATACACACGAATCTCAAAAATCAAAGTTGGTTTTTAACTAAAAATAACTTTCAGGTACTTACAGTTATTCCTAGCTTTGAAAGTGACATGTTGATAACATCATTCACTGTGTCTGAATTTGTTACTGTTATAGTTACAGACTGCAAGAAGCAAGAAAAATTGCTATAAATAAGTTTTAAACAGGTGAGTAAATAACTATTGTCAAATTATTTATCCATATTCTAAAGGCAAAGCTTGTTTTCAGGTAATGACAATGTAAAGCGCATGTAGAACACAAACCCCTAATTATAGTTGATTTCCATTTCTTTATATAACATGAAGCTAGCTAGGAGAAAGCATTTCAGTAAAACAGATATTTCTCTTAAAGGATTTGTGGCACACAAAATATAGAAGCTTAAGTAAGAAAGAGAAAGACAGAATTCTGAGAGGGCACATGGGCTGGTCTTCAGCACCTTAAGGCTGTGTCTATAATGGAGGAAGGATAGTTTAAAAAGAAGGATCTGGACCCTCTTCTCTCTTCCTGAGTTGTGTTTTTATAGTATGGTTTTATTGCTTTGCAATTACATAGTAAAGTAAATTAGTAAAATTAGAATAAGAGCTGGCTATAAAATATATTTCTAAAAAAACTACTATTTAGTGAGTACTTTCTCTGTGTCAGGTATCATGGTTACTAAGATTTTCATGATTGAAATCTGTTGAGGACTTCCCTGGTAGCACAGTGGTTAAGAATCCAACTGACAATGCAGGGGACGCAGGTTCGATCCCTGGTCAGGGAAGATCCCTCATTCCGAGGAGCAACCAAGCCCGTGTGCCACAACTACTGAGGCTGCGCTCTAGAGCCCGAGAGTGACAACTGCTCCGCCCGTGTGCCACAGCTACTGAAGCCTGCACGCCTAGAGCCTGTGCTCTGCAACAAGAGAAGCCACCGCAATGAGAAGCCCGCGCACTGCAAAGAAGAGTAGTCGCCTCTCGCTGCAACTAGAGAAAGCCCTCGTGCACAGCAACAAAGACCCAATGCAGCCAAAAATAAATAAATAAATAAATTAATTAAAAAAAAGAAATCTGTTGAGTCAATTAAATAAAATCAATGAATCTAGGAAATGAGATTGTAAATTTTAAAGATTCCAGTTCCATTTCGAACTCTGCCCGTGAATAGGGTATTTATAATAGCTCTACCACACATCACATTAAGAAACTGCTCCAAAAAAATAGGAAGACACTTTATAGAAAATTAATATGAGGTAATAATGATTAAAATTTTGCAAACTTGGTGAAAGACATAAATTTACAAATTCAAGAAGTTCAGAAAATGCCAAACAGGCAGATTCGAAAAAGACCATGCTTTGAAACTTCATCGCCACGCTGCTAAAAACGAAAAATAAAGAAAAAATCTTGAAAGCAGCCAAAGAAAAATGACAAATCACATACAGGGGATTAATGTTTGAGCACAGAATACTCATCAGAAAACACAGAGACTAAAAGACAATGGAACATCTTTAAAGTGCTGAGAGGAAAACATTTGCAAACAAAATTCTATAGCCAGCAAAAATAGCCTTCAAGAGTTAAGGTGAGATAGACTTTTTAAAAAGTCTTTATTGACTTTATTACGATATTGCTTCTGTCTTATGTTTTTTGGTTTTTTTTGACCCTGAGGCACGTGGGATCTTATCTCCCTGACCAGGGACTGAACCTGCACCCCTTGCATTGGAAGGCAACGTCTTAACCACTTGGCTGCCAGGGAAGTCTCCCAAAGTAAAGACATTTTTAGATAAAAGAAACTAAGAAAATCTGTTAGCACCAGATCTGTACAAGAAAAGCTAAGGACAGTTTCCTCAGGATGAAATGAGGTAGTACCAGAGGGAAACTTGGATCTTCAGGAATGAAAAACATCAGAAATGTTTATTCTGTGTAAATTATATATAAAGTTGATTTTTTAAAATTTCAAGGTGATTTTCTGTGAAAAATTCTGAGTGTATCCCGCTGCCACAAATCAAAGCTGGCAGAGATAAAGAGTGGGCTTTGCTACAGGAGAACTCTCTCGTCTCATCTCCCTCAACCATTGCATTTATCTGGTGCTCAGAAACAGATCAGAATATTTGCATGGCTTTTGCTGTTGGCCAGGAAATAACTGTCTTAAACTACCTCTTCTTCTGTCTGCAAATACTATTTTATGTGATCTAGAGCTACTGTAAACTAGAGCAGAACAGAATGTCATAAAAAGTACCCAGAATATCTTGTCACTGTAAATGTTTTGGCTACTACAGTACACGTTCAGAAATTAAATGATATACAGATAACTGGGGCTAATGGTGTGACTTTTTTTTTTTCTCCAACAGCGGAAACAAAATCAGGTAGAAATATGCTGGTAATTTCAGAGTATCATCCCTTTCAGCTCAATTCGATCCTGACATTCTTCAGAATGAAAGACCTTTCAGAAGTCTTCTGCATTTGACATGACTAAAAGCAACACCATCCCCTTGATCCTGTACTGGAAAGGGGACAGCACTGAGGTCAGCTGACAAAATGGGAACATGAATGGTTGATTAAAGTATTACATCAATGTTAAATTTAGTAAAGGTCATAACTGTGTGGTGGTTATATGAGAGAAGATCCTCATTCTTAGGAGATACCTCAGTATTTAAGCATAAAGGGCCATGGTGTATGTATGACCCTCAAAAATAGTTAGACACATACACCTACAGAGAGAGAGAGAGAGAGGGAGGGAGAAATGATAAAGCAAATGGAACAAAGTGTTCATAAATAGATGAATCTAGGTCAAGGGTATATGGAGTATTCTTTGCACTGTTTTTATTTTTGTAGCTTTTCTGTAAGTTTGCAATTATTCCAAATAAAAACATCACAGGAAAGAAAGAAAACTGTGGAAACAATCCAAACCACAATGTATGTAAGTAGCAACAATTAGAAGAAAAAATGTTTAATTTCGATAGGAAATACCTGCTTATGAAAATTACTTTATTACAGTGAACCACTAAAGCCGTTATTAGAAGAATCCAGAGAAATATTATGGACACTTAACGGTCAGTATTCTTTCCATGCTTAAACAGTGTAGCTGTCGTGGATTCCTCTTGCTTCATATTGCCTAGGATTCACTTTTTATGAGGGAGAGTCAAAAATTATCCGCACTCCGGTTATATTAAAACTTCTGTTGGCTGTACTGTCTTATCAGCGCTTTCTGTTCAAGGCTACTGTCTCCCCAGTCACTGGTGTGGAGGTGTGAACGTGTTACATCAGTTCATTTGTAACTGCAGTGCAAGCAAAAATGGATGCCCCACTTGTGATCTGCACAAAAGAAGAGCAGCGTGCAGTGATTTGTTTTTTGTGCTCTGAGGGTGTACCCGGTGCCGATATTTATCGAAGACTTTGTGCGCAGTATGGAGAAAGTGTTTTGTTGTGACGAAGTGTGTATGAATGGATAGAGGAGTTCAAGGAAGGTCACACAAGTGTTAGCCATCAAGAAGGAGCCAGATTCACTTCTGATGAAGAAGTGAAGACAGCAGTGCATTTGAACATTTTTAATGAGGGAATATGAAAGCTTGTTGACAGATGGACAAAGTGTGTTGAAAAGCGAGGAGATTACATCGAAAAATGATGTATTTGTCTTCTCTGAAAGTTAAATTCTACAGCCAGAGTGCAGATAATTTCTGACTCACCCTTGTGTGTGTGTGTGTGTGTGTGTTTGTGAAGACACACATTTTTATAGGAAAATACATGTTCCCACATAGTACTTTCTAAATACTCCCTCTCTCTTTCCACTCTCTTTCATTCTCCCTCCCTCCCACCCATCCCATCTCTCTCTCTCTCTCTCTTTCTCTCTCCTGTATATCTCTATCAGTTTCATTTTGCTAAGTCAAGAACTTGGAATTTCATGTTTGATCTTAAAAACACTTACACAGGCACAGTTCTTGATGTCCTCAGTGAAGATTTTGAGGGGAATGCTTTTTGGCTGGTCCTTCTCTTTGGCTAACTTGATGTACCTAATAAAATTCAGTAATAACCCAAAACAGAGTAGACGAATTAGCTATTAGCTTATTTTCAAATCAATCTGTGTTGCTAATATTTTAAATAGTCTTTTTTATTCTCAAAGCATATAGATAGACTCAACAAAATCAAATTAGGGGTTGGAAGAAAATATGCAAAAATGTTTCCGGAAAATAAGATATGACCCAGAAAATAACAGGTCTCCTTTGTCATGTGAGATGTGGGCAGCGGATCCAGTCCTCAAAGCTTTCCTGCCTAGGTTGGCAGGCCCAGTGCCTTCCTGGGTTCAAGGGTAGGAAGTAGCAGTTGCTTTGAGAATCATTCAGTACAGTCAGTAACCTGCACTTATGGAAATTTAATATATGTTTTGAGAATAATGTTAGCTCCGGCCATAAGGATGGAGAAAAGGGAAAGATGAGAGTGATCATCAGAACTTCCTCAAAAATAAGCAGAACATACATGTAAATGAGAGAACAGTATTTGCAGTAGGAGCCATGATAAATCTACACAAGAGGGTAGTCTAACAATTCCTACCAAAGAGAGGGAGAAAAGTTTGGGGGCACTGCCTTGAAGAGATTTGTATTCTTCTATCATGGATTAAAGATTTAAGATACGTATACAAAATACCTTTGAAGGAAAGAGTGCCATTTTTCCTTTAGTTTGGAAGAACTGTAATATTAAAAAATGGGAGAAAAAATTACATGAAATACTTACACTAACATATTAAGACTTGTACTAACATATCAAGTGCCATTCCAGGTAAAAATATCAGCAGCCAGTTGGTAACCGATGTGTATGCATGTGTAAGTTGTACCTTCCTCATAACTGGGCTTTTGATGGATGGACTCTGCTCTTTTTCAAGCAGTATTACAGCGATCGCAAGTAGATCTTAAGAGAAATTGGTTTGGAATCTAAACACTTGATTGCAGCTGTGTGATGCAAGCTGTGTCATCACGGGCAAGTCGCTTAACCACTCTGAGCTTCAGTTTTCAGAACTGAAGAAGGGTTAATTATACCTCAGAGTGTTCTTGCAGCTGGAAGTGCGATTCAGGTATAAAGAACATTATTATTCAGATTACATCATACTTAGGAACTGGCATTTGGATGGAACTGTCTTGTCCCAGAAACAAGAGTATATTTTTAGGGAAAAAACCCTACAGTATTTTATTCCTTTATGTGTATAGCGTATAGCAGATTGTAATACATTAAATTAGTTTCTAGAAAACACGTTTTTCAGTACTGTGATCCTCTGATCGAGATCAATCTACCTACTGCTAAGTTATTAAAGAGTAGTAGTTTGTCTGCTAAAGTTTGTGCAGCACTTACTATCCAAAGCTGAAAATGTTTTAAGTCTCATTCATGTGTGGACTTATCACTTACTAGCTTTTATTTATTGTAGTAAATTTCACATAACATAAAATTGACCATGAGTGACCTTCAGTACATTAACAGTATCGTGCAACCCTCACCACTATCTGGTTCTGGAGCATTTTCGTCACCCAAAAGCAAACCCAGTGTCCATTAAGCAGTCACTCCCCATCCCCCCAACCTCAGGCCCTGTACCACATTTTGTTTATACATTCATCAGTTGATAAACACTTAGGCTTGTTTATTTGGCTATTGTGGATAATGCTTCTGTGAGCATGTGTGTATAGATTTTTGTGTGGATGTGTGTTTTCATTTCCTTTGGGTATATACCCAGAATATATATGTTCTCCAGGGGCTGCCACATTTTATCTTCCCGTCCGCAACGCTGCTCCTGCCCCCTCCATCACCATTTCAGGACGTGTTTTAATCAGGAAGTGGAAATGCCCACTTATCTCCGCAACCGACATATGTACATGACACAGCTTCTAATTACTCATGGCAGTCTGCGGGAGAGCAAAACAGCCAATGGCAAAAGCGCTAGGTGCCAGGCATTGTCATACATGCCGTATATGTTCTTACACAGATTTTTAGCCAGTATGACACGTGTGAACCTGCCTTTCGCATTCCCCCCTCACTAGAAAACAAGAATCTTGGACCCTCCCTTATCATAATCTTTGAATATTCCCAGTTGAAACTGCTTCCTTTCACTTGCAACATGGAAAAGATGTTAAGCCATAGGAGCTGATAATCTTTCGAGAAGTAAGTCATGGAAAGTAGACATGTAGAAAATGACACAAATCATGTTTCTTCCCAAAAAGCTTTGAAAACGTTCCTGAAGTCAACAGCTGCATTCTAGAATAGAGTATAAATTAACAACTTGGCAACATTTTCGTTGTCCTGTCTTTGTGATGGTGCCAGAGATTTTGGTGGAGTGGGGCGGGGGGGACAAGAAAGAGGAGTGTTGAGTGCCTGTGATGAACACTCAGTGTGCATAAGAATGAGACTTGAGGTGTGGTTGTTCCCAAAGGGCAGGCATAAGTGTTGCGTGACCCCTGGGAACCCAGCAGTGTCAACCTAGGATGTCCACATTCCCCATCCTCACTCCAGCCTAAGGATGCGTCTTGGAAAACTGACCTGTACTCCATGAAATCATACCTTTGTTTTAGACTGTCACCCCTCTGCAGACACCAAATAAGATAACCTGTACACAGCAATTTAGGCGACCTAGTATTTGATGAAATGATGAATGTTATGTGTCTAATTAAATCCTGTTTTTAAGGGAATTAATTTGGGAATATAAAGTCAGTTTTTCAAATGTAATTGTACTTGCTCAAGAAAGATATTCTAGTGATTTAAAGACACAGATACTCCCTTGAGATTAGGGGGCAGGAAGTTGGAGCGGGTTCCTAGGGTCTTGCTCTCATGCTCCTCCTTCCCGATACACGAACACCATGAACACATGAAGATGCAACTTCCCAAGCTCACATGGCCCATTGAAAAACCGCTGGTCAAAACCAAAGGAAGTTATTCCAGTAGTTCCCACTATTTATGATCAATATGCATGTATTTGCACATAAAAACCGTTTTTGGGGAAAGTACAAGGCATACAAGTGTCATGGGCTGTCAAAAGGTGATCACTGGCGTGATATACGATCAGATTTAAGTGTTTTCCTTTTTTAACCCTTACAAATACAGGACCAAGCTGTAGGTCTTACCTGAAGGTGGCCACAAAGTTCACCGTGGGCCAGCCTAGGACAAAGGACTTCCTGGCACCAGTGTTGGCTTCACCAACTTTGTCTGTACAGTTGGCAGTCCACATGGTGCTCAGTGGTATTTCATTTTTTACCTTCAAGTTCTTTTTATACCTGGAAAGAACCAAACAACACTTCTGTTAGTCTGTTTCTTAAATGTAATGGGAGAAGCTGTGTTCATGCTAAGGATGCTAGTTCTCACTGCTCCAGGGCAAAGCATGTCTCCTTCATCTCTGTTACTCTGTGTGCACAGCATAGCGAGTAGTTTGATAGACCTTTTCAAAGTGTGTGCTGAGCAGAGGCTGGTCCAGGAAGGCCCTGAAAGCACTTCCTCGATGGCAGGAAATAGGCATTTTCTGAATGTTGAGTGTTGAGTATGGACCATCGTTTATATTTTAGAGCTTTTTTTAGAGAACCATTAACTCATTCTTATATTTGTTATTTATGACACTATATATTACATATGTATTTTTGTAATTATAATTTATTATACACTCACGTCTTGCCTACTTCAAAAAGTATTGAGGGGCTGAACAAAGATACATGGTACATGGTTTGTAAAAATAATTATACAGTCTTTTTCCTAGCAGAGACAGGCAAAATAAAAGCTGGGATTAGAGAGATTTAAAATACATTTTCAACCTTAATTTTTAAAAAGATTTTTTAGTATAGGTTATTTTAAGTTTCCTTTCTCAAGATTTTGTTCATACAATTTTCTCTTTGATTATAGCTAAAACTGAAAAACTGTTAGCATACAGGCTGAACCCCAACTGAAAAATCAGTCAGTCAATCTCAGACCAGTGGCTAGGGTGTCTCATGTGTAAGTGATAGATATACTTCCCATTTATCTCTGGGGAGTCAGAAGGTGATTGTCACCAGTGAAACTGCTTTCTGACAGTTTCTGCTGATTCTCTTTTGACTTCTGATATGGAAACTACCATATCTTTTGGTTAATTCACAAATTGAACACTTAGGTGGGCCTAGGATTTAGATCTTTACAAGTCCTATGAAAGATGCCTAGGGGACTTGGGCACACTGCTCTGGAACTCCCCACTAGCCAGAACCACATGTAGAAACACTAAAGGTAGAATGAGATCAAAGACGCCTCACGTGCAGAAATCCCTGTGACTCTACTGATTCATGGAACAGTTAAAGCTACAACTCTTCAGTGGGATTTATGAAATGAAAATAATTTTGCAGGAAGCCCACTTGAAGGATAATCTAGATTCAGTGGGCACTATGAATATATATATATATATATATATATATATATATATATATATATATATATATATATGGAAACATACCTTATAATTCAAGGTGGCTTTTTTCTACACTTAATTTCAACAGTTTTACCCTATGTCTGTGTATTTTAAGATTTCTATGAAACACAATTATCAGATAAAATTCTTTTTCTACATAGTAATTCTAAAGATATTATGAAGCTAAAAATATATGGCCAATGGGGAAGATAGACACATATCTGCTGGATTTTATAGATTTTTTTTTCTGATGTAGATATCCATGTGTATTGACACCCAAAGTACTGTGCAGAAACTTCCCAATACACTGACCTTGCAAAAGTCATTTCAGTAATTCTCTTCTTAGTGAAATGAAGTGCCAAAATTATCCACTCCCTTGAAACCAAACCTAGGAGTTATCCAAAAGTCCAGAGCATGGTTTCCACTCTCCTATAACATTGAGCACTTACCATATGCCAAGCACTATTGTAAATATTTTATAAACACTATTTCCTTTAATTGTCAAACAACCACACCAGGCAGTCTTTTTTAGCACCATTTTACAGAGGAGGAAACTCACAGAGAGGTTAGGTGAATTGCCAAAAGCAACAGAAACAGGGTTTGAACTCAGACAACCTGACTCATGAGCCTGTGCTCGTAACCACTTGGCCTCCATGGGTGTTGACCTGTAGGTCCCTGAAGAAGCCTCCTCCTCTTGCCTGTCCTCAGCCCCACCTCTTCCCACAGAGCCACCAGGCTTTCTGATGGGATTGTTCTTTTATTTGTGGAGTGAGATGATATATCTCATGATATCATACCAACAGAGCTAGATGCTAGCTTGGAAATGTTTAAACTGTATCACAACAAAGCTTTATACTACAGTGATTCTCCTAGGGTCTCATTGTGTTTCTTCACACTCAGTCACAACTCAGTGAGATTTTCTCAGTAGAGGTCAGAAAGAACAAAGCTAATGTAAACTAACTTGAGAAGAAGGGAGAGGAGGGCTGCAGTTTTCATTTCTATCGTGTGTCCCTTACTATGGATACCCCTCTCCTTTCCTTTACCTCAACCTTTATACCAGGGAGTAAGCCCCAATGGTTTGTGGAATTTATAGGAGTCTAGGGAGATTTCTCTTTACACAGGGGTGTCCCCTTAGATGCTTAGGAGAAGGGATTGTGGTGTATTCTGTAAGTATCTGTCATTTCACTGGTAAATTAATAGTAATCGTCATCTTTTGACCTAAATAAAATTCATTTTTTCATTGTTTCTGTATTCTTCAATAACTAAACATGAGGATAGTGATGTCTAAAGACGGTGTGAGCTACGTACAGTCCCTTCCCATTTGTAAATTCTTCATGGACCTCTACTAGTATTAATATCTTAGTATTTACAAAGCAGATCCTGTTCTAAACAACAGAGGTAATCATTTTATTTGAAAAATAACTTATTAAGCATTCTAATAAATATCAAAAGTGATATTGAAGGTTTCATCTGAGTTTAATTCTTGAGAACAGAATTTTCTAGTGTATGCAGTATGAAAAAGAAAGGACAAAAACCTCAAAACAATTTTCACTGAATATTAACATCCCACACAACTGGAGAAATATAATTTCTTTGTGAAGAAATAAACATTTTAATCCCCCTTATTATTACATACAAGCTAAAATTTACTTATTCTGACCAACTACATAGGTAGCAATCAGCTGTTTATTCCATTTGTGTTGATTTCTGTAGCATCAGTCTAAAGATGAGTGAGTTTTCACCTGAAGTCTGAAGGTGAGCTGAGGTAAAAGGAAACTTTATTCAGTCCCTCCACCCCTTCTTACGGCAAGTGGAAAAACTGGGTGCTAAACTCAGATTATTAATTGGAACAGACTGATTCAGGGCATAACACGGTCCTCCATCTAAAAAGATGAGGCACGACAGGGAAGAAGTACGTTTGTTATCACAGACGGCTATTTCTTTTTTGTTGTTTCTTTCTGGAATAAAAAAAAACAATTTTTCTTTCATATTAATAATGATCATGACTATACCTAAATGTGTTATGGGAATGATCTTGTAGGTAGTTTTCTAAAAATTGTGGAGAAAATTTGTGCAAGGTTGGCGGCATTCAGTCCTGCTAGTTATTGCAATGGAAGAATTGTGTTCCCCCCGCTCCCTGCCAACACCTTCACACCCTGACGCCCTCACTGCCAACACGACTATATTTGGAGATGGAGCTTTTAGGGTGTAATTAAGGCTTATGAGGTCATGAGGCTAAGATGCTAATCCAGTAGGATGGGTGGGCTTGTTAGAGGAGGGAGAGAGCTTTCTTCCACTCTCCCCACATCCATGCACTGAGGAAATGCCATGTGAACATACAGTGAGAGGACAGCCATCTGCAAGCCAGGAAGAGAGCTCTCATTAGAACTTCCCTACGCTGGTGCCTGATCTTGGACCTCCAGCCTCCAGAACTATCAGAAAATAAATTTCTGTTGTTTAAGCCACCAAGTCTATGGTATTAGTTGCATTTGTATTCAGGGTTGAGAGCAAAGTGCACCCAGTTGGTTCTGTCTCCAACATGTATTCCAGATCTGTCTGGCCTCATCTTTCATTTTCACTGTCAACCCCACGATGGAGCCTTTGTTCCTGTTCATCAGGACTGTTGCCTCCTCTAACTAGTCTCCCTGCTTCCACTCTTGCTTACCCAAAAGCCCATCATCTTCCAATAGTTAGAACATTCTGCTAAAAATATACACTAGATATGGCTCCTATCCTAGTTAAACACCCTTCAGCAGAGTATTTCAACCCCTTCCAGGCCTGTGGAGACCCTCTGTGACCTGACTACCATATCACATCTAATGTCACGCCCCCTGCTTTAGGCTCCAGTCACACTGGCCTTCCCTGAACTCCTCCCTCCAGGGGACTGAGCTGCACCCACTTGGGCCTAGACGCCTAGGAGACTCATGCACCTTGGCTGGGGATGGTGGCTGCTGCTCACCCCGCAGGTCCAGTTTAGAGGCTGCCGCCTTGAGAGGTTCTCCTGCACAACCCCTCTCTAAGATGGTCCCATCTTCTACACGGTACCCTATCTCCCTTGTATCAGAAGCACTCATCACAATCTGTAATTTCCCCCTCTTATTTTTATCATCTGTCTGCAAGCCCCGGGGAAGAGAGACACTGTCATATTTTCCTACAATAAGGGTTAGCGAATGTGCAATTTTATGATCCTCGGGAGAGCATGTCATGTATACGCACTTGGTATTAGATATAAGCAACAAATCGCTGTATAAGAAGAGGTGCTGCTTCTGCCTCCTCCAGCCTCTTTTGAGTTCTACGGGGCTGTGGATCAGCAGGGTATGATTGGCTCCCTCAGAGGATGTAGTATTTTGGCTGTGGGTGTCCACCTCAACGGAAGGGCTTCTCCTGCAAAACACAAACACCATAGAACAGCTAGTCGCTGGTCAGATATGGGATGGAGTTTATGTTAAATGTCAAGCTCGACACATCTCTAAAAATTAGACTCAATCTCCCAAACAGGGCTTCATAGCTCAAACTCAGGAGTCAGTAAGTTATAGAAAGTTACTGAAAGAAATGAGGTCACCTAGGGAGTTGATATGGACAGAGAACAGTTTCAGGAACAAAACCCTGGGGCATGTGGACTCTTAAAGGTGGGGAAAAGAAGAAAGCAGCAAAGCTGCTCAGGAACTGTTAGGAAGAGGAGAACCAAGAGGCCAAAGGTAGAGAGTATGACAAGAAGGTAAAAACCACCACCACCAACAAACCAACAACAACCACCCAAAATAGGACAATGTGTGGCCTCATATAGATAAAATAAAAGGATATGGAGATTTGCAAAGAAGTAATTACAACAATTCAGTTTCACGTGAACATAAAACTTTAGATAACTGAGGATTCTGGAAGATTGACCCCAATCTTATCTAAGTATTCAAATTTGGGGGAAAATTCTCAAAGATCAGCAAATAATGCTGGAAACATCAAAAAGTTTCTAAGTATGGTAGTGCTTAGCTATTATTTGGTTGAGCTATGACTACGCTCTAACATAACTCTCAGGTCATGATAGGTAAAACAACTAAGTTGAACAGAAAATACTCTTTGATAAATAGAACAGACATTTTCATAGATCTACAGAAAGTTCTCCCCCGTGGAGCCAAAAAGTGTCTCCTACTCCCCACTCCACCCCAGGAATGTAAAGCTGCTCACTTGTGTTCAGCAGCACTGAATCCTATGAACACCAGTAGCTTTTCATGAAACCAGTGCTGAAGTTAAAAATTAGTTCATATGTCTTTGAGGAAATAAAACAAAACACTTCCTGTGACCACCATCTGTTTTGATGATCAAAAATAGTATATTAAAAGACTACCTGAGGCGGCGAAACCTTGAATGACCACCAAAAAGCTCAAAGTGCTCTCTGATTGACGCGAACATCGTTTTTTCTCCAATTCTTGGCACTGAAACCAGAGTATGTCTACAGCACTTGGCAGAGTACTGTGGACAAATCCACGAAAGCTCAGGATTCCGTAGTAGTCAAGATCACTGGCCATTATGATGTCAGAGTTTTGAGGCTTATGCTATAACTGACAAACGCCATACTTGTTTCGCTGACTTTGCTTCCACCTTTTCATATTTTAAAATTACTCTTTTTATTTTGAAATAACTGTAGATTCCCATGTAGCTATAGGAAATAATATAGAGTCTATAACCTTTTCCTCAGTTTCTCCCAATGGTAACATGTCTCTAAGCTATAATACAATATCATAACTAGGATATTAACATTGAAACAGTCAAGATACAGCACATTTCCATCACCTCAGCAATCCTTTAAATTACCCTTCTACAGCTGTGTAGACTTCCCTCCAACTTTTACCACCTCTTTAATCCCTGGCAACCACTAATCTTTCTCCATTTCTTTAATTTTTTGCCATTTTCAAGAATGTTATACCAATGGGATCATACAGTATGTCACATTTTGGGATTTGCTCTTGTCCACTCAGCATAATTGGAGATTCATCCAGATTGTTGCAGGTATAATAGTTCGTTTCTTTGTAACTCTTGGTAGTAGTCCAGGATAATGATGTATCACAGTTTGCTTAACCAACTGGGTAGTCTTCAGTTTTGGCCTGTTACAAATAAAGCCACAACAAAAACTTGTGTACACATTTTTGTGTCAACATAGGTTTCCCTTTCTCTAGGCTAAATGCCCAGGAGTGCAAATGTCTGGTTGTATGGTAGTTGTACCTTTTGTTTTTAAAGAAACGGTCAAATCATTTTCCAGAGTGGCTGTACCATTTCACATTCTCACCAGTACTGTATGTGTTTGTTTCCCCAAATCCACACAAACATTTGGTGGTGTCATTTTTTATTTTAGGCATTCTGATAGCTGGGTAGCTCCATCTCATTGTGGATTTAATTTGCATTTCCCTAATAGTTAATGACACTGAACATCTTTTCATGTGCTTATTTGCCATCTGTATATCTTCTTCAGTTTTACGAACCTACGGTAATCTGCTAAAAACATTTCCTGTAAAGACACCTTTCTCTTTCCACTAGAAAACTGACCATTGTGCAGTTGAGGAGGCTGCTGCACAGATAGTTTAGGTACCATGAACCCAAGCAGCCACAGTGTAACGGAAGGATTCAAATCCCGCTGACTCTGGAGGTCACACAGCCTCTGGGCAGTGAGGCCCCTAATCTTTTCTCACAGGGATGGTCTCTTTGCTCTGACAACAGTGAAGGACTGAAATCTGATTATGTAAGAAAGTTTGTGGTTTCCCTTGCAAGCTCCTGTAATAGTTATCTGAATACATATCTTTTATTCCCCACTAGACTCTAAGGACCTCAAGGAATGAGTCTATTTTTTGATGTATCATTAAATTCTCACAGGCATTGGCACATTGGAGGAATTCAAAACATTTTATTGAGTAAATCAATGATATAGCTTTCTGCCCTGGATGAAGGAAAAAAAGAGAGAATCTAAAAGTCTCTCTTCCTTTTACTTCATTCATTTAACAGAGAGTATTTGAACCCTTACTGAAGGAAAGGCACTTGGTTAGGTCTGGGCAGCAGGGAGCAAAAGGGACTCTGGCCCAGCTCTCTCACAAAACCTAGATTTAAATGGGGGAGACAGAAATTAAACAGAATCTCACCAATAACTCTTATGTCAGACTCTGGTAGGTACTACAAAGAAAAATTAAAGAGTGAGATGAGCAATTACAAGACGGACCAGACACCTGACTTTGTGGAGAGGGCAGGCAAGGAAGGCTTCTTTGAACAGCTCCTGTGAAATGAGCTTTACAAGATAATTTGGGGGACCTCCCTGGTGGTCCAGTGGGTAAGACTCTGTGCTCCCAATGAAGAGGGCCCAGGTTCGATCCCTGGTCAGGGAACTATATCCCACATGCATACCACAACTAAGACTCCACATGCCACAACTAAAGATCCCACATGCCACAGCTAAGACCCGGCATAGCCAAAATAAATAATAGATTTTTTAAAAAGATAATTTGGAATTAATTAGGAGGGTGGAGAGGAAAGGAGAGAGGTAAAGAGGGTTGGAGGGAAGGAGCGGAAAGAGAGAGAGGGAAAGAGGGAGAAGAAGAGAAGAGAAAAATGTGTGTTGGGAGAGGATGTTTCATATTTCTTGCTGAAGGGATAGAATCTGAATATATGAAATTTCAGAGACGGGAAAGAGTTTGGTAGATTGGAGACACTAACAGAAGGTACAGGAAGGTGAAGTAAGTCAGGAAAGGTGGGTGGAGGCCAGAAGCACAGGTCTTTTTAGTCCTTTGTGACTTTGTTAAGGTCTTCACTCTTAAAATGAACTAGCATAGAAGCGGCATATAGACAGTGGCCTCCAGAGACTATTCAGCACTTTTAAAGGGACAGTGCTGGTCTGGACATGCTTGACTGTGATTAGAACCGTGGAGGCTCATTGGGCAACACTTTCTGGCCTCTCATCAAGCATTTGGCAGAATCTATTTTAGGCAAGAAATGTAGGCAGACATATCTCTGCACCTTCCCCAGTTCCCAAATTATCTCCATTCTCTGCCTCTCCCTTTTGGAGAGGTTAGGGGCCAGGAAGACGTCTCCCCTTCTAGAATCTAGTCACTGGCAATCGGTTCTGATATTCATCGAGGAGCTTTTTAGGCTGTCCTCTCCCAGAAACGTTGAGTTACCAGATCCAGAAAACCTGTATTTATAAAAAGTGTTTTGCGTGATCCTTACATAGGACCAGGACTGTGATTGTTTTTTTAGGCATCAGTTGAGGAAGAAGTATTCTTACACCATCTTCCCTTTCTAGTGAAGCAAAAGAGAGAACACTTCTCAGAAAGATCAAGGAAGGGTTCCTTAGTCATGTAATAGTAATCTTTAAATGTAATAGCTAAAGCTGAATTTCTTCCAAAATACCATTGTTAGTTCTTTTAATTTTATGAAAGAATTCTAAATGGAAAAACAGTGACGTGTGTTTTCTTTTTTTTTTTAACTTTATTTAATTTTTTTATTGGGGTATAGTTGCCTTACAATGTTGTATTAGTTTCTGCTGTACAATGAAGTGGATCAGCTATATGTATACATATATCCCCTCCCTCTTGGATCTCCCTACACCCCCACCCCCAATCCCACCCATCTAGGTCATTACAGAGCACCGAGCTGAGCTCCCTGTGCTATACAGCAGGTTCCCACCAGCTATCTATTTTACACATGGTAGTGTATATATGCCAATCATAATCTCCCAATTTGTCCCACCCTCTCCATCTCCCTCCGTGTCCACATGTCCATTCTCTGTGTCTGCGACAAGGTGCGTTTTCATTTATTTCATTGAACACTGAACTTTTGCCCTAAGTATCAAATAGAAGAGGTGATCCTATGACAATAGTACCAACATTTAAACACGTTGCAAAGATGAGACTATTCTGTTTTTTCCTTTAGATTTTTAACTCTTTGATTAAATGTCTGTATTGGAAAACAGATTGGGTATTGTCAAGAGCATGAGTTCTGGAATCCAGTTACCTAGTTTTGAATCCTTCCTTGTTCTTTACCATGTGGAAAGACTAGGAAAATCGGTGTGCAATGTCCTTATTTGTAAAATAGAGATGATGATAAAAGTACATCATGAAAATTAAGTGAGATTATACTTCAGAAAACTTACTGTGGTACCTAACACAGTAATCCCTCAGTTAATGTTAGTCATACTTTTAGGAGACTGAAACTTTGTATTCAAAGATAGCAAGCAGCATGGTGGATATTCTTCCAAGACAAAGACAGGGAGCTAGAACAGCTACCAATGTTGACTGACTGACTACAAGTTGCCAAGCTCTTTGCCATGCAGTTTATGTACATCATCTCATTTCTTTGCAGCAGATTTGTGAGGTGAGAATCATTATTTCTAGTTTTAGAGATGGAGAAACTCAGGCTCAGAAAGGTTAAGTAACTGAGAACCATATACCAAACAGTTTAGAGTCACGTTTGTCTCATTTCAAAGTCAAAATGTTTGCACAACTGAACAATGTTTCCCCTCTGGAGGAGGGAAGAAAATATATTTAAGCCACATCAGGTTTAGGTTGGCTCCCAAATTATTTAATTGGAATGTATCTAAGTGTTTTCATTAACTGTCAGCATTTGCATTTGGTGCCCATACCCTACTCTGTCCTCCTTAAAATGGCTGGTTGTGGAACCCTTGGCTGGCAGCATGGACTAGCTCTCAGACAGGAAGTTTATATCAGCTCCCAAGGTGGATCGTCGACTCCTGTTACTTTAAGGAGCCAGACCTTGGGCTTCGGGCAGGCTGGGAGTAGCAGTCAGGACTGTGAAAGTGCTCTGATGATTCACCTCCTGATGTCTGGTTGTCCACGTCTCTGTGACACAGACCAGGCTGTGAATGGTGGCTAAACCTTTCCCCTGCCTCCTCAGCCTACTCGCCATTCTGGGTCACTGTCTCTGTGAGTAATTTCTCTCCTGATTCTGGCACTCTGGACCGTCTACTACCTACTAATTGATTTTTACCTCCGCAGAAAGGGGAAAGAGAGGGATGCCCAGGCCTTGGCAGTGAGTACTTGTTCCACTACCCTTTTCTGCCCCCTGCTGACCATACCTGGGAATTATGTTTAACCCCCAGGCCCTTGGTCCAAGCCAGATTCCTAATAGAGTGAGTGAATCCTGGCACACACAAAAAAACTAAGTAAATAAAATAAGTGATATTTTCATGCATTATTTTTAAAAGGCAAATTTCAAAAAAATACTTTAAAATATATTTCAAATTTCAAAAAAAATACATGATTAACAAAATATCTCAATGTATCCTTAAAGAATACAGTCATCCCTCAGTATCTGTGGGGGATTAGTTCCCGGATTCCTTGTGGATACTACAATCTACAGATGTTTGAGTCTGTTATGTAAAATGGCATAGTATTTGCATATAACCTATGCACATCCTTCTGTATGCTTTACATCATCTACAGAGTACTTATAATAGCTAATACAATGTAAATTCTAGGTACACAGTTGCCAGTGTGCAGCAAATTTAAGTATCGCTTTCTGGAAATTTCTGGAATTTTTTTGGAATATTTTGGACCTTAAGTTGGTTGAATCCGTGGAACTTATGGATGCATAGGGCTGACTGTACCATCTTATATGTACATAGACCCTACCATCCATCTTTTCACTCAAGGGACAGGTCTGATAGCAGAGTTGAAAATCATGCTAACAGTATTGATCAGTCTTTTTCATCATGCATGTGTATGAGAAAAAAACCCCAGAAAGTGTAGTAGAAACCAGCAGCAAAAATGATAGGGTCCAAGTGGAACCGATATAACAGTTGACTCCTGAAGAAAACAGTTAATTAAGAGAACTGAAGAAAAAATTGATAAAAAAAAAAACCACCCCAAACCCTAACATCTTCAGAGTCAAGAAGCCAAAGAATAGGTGGCTGGGAAATGAGAATAATCAAAGAAGAAAGATTTCTTGGAAATTAAAGGTATCCTTGGCTAAATGAATAATTTAGTAGGAAGTCTTGAAGATTGGGTTTAAGGAATCCCATTTGAGCTTGACACTTGGAACATTCATCTTTCCATTTTAATGATATAGATTACCTTTTTTTCCTCAATAGGTAGAGCTATTCAGTCTTTCAACAAGGAGTAATTTAATAATCGGAATAATGTAAATGCTATTTCAGTTTGTAGAATCAACATATAAACAAAACTTGGAAGACAATAGTAGCTATAAAAGAGAATCTAATATTAATAACATTGATAATGTATAAAAATGGAAGTCTGACTTTTAAGGCAGCAGAGAGATGTGGAAGGTAATATCAGACAGATTTTTCTCACGTTATCTAGTAATGAATCAGATATACTATCTAAAATTGATGTAACGAAATATGGGGTTTAAGCATATTCTTTAAAATTATAGATAACCACCAGAAGAACCAAAGCACTATAACTGGAAAAACTTAGTAATGGATAAGGAAATATGAACTAAGTTTATTGTCTTTCAATAGATACTATCTAAAGTTGATGAATGAGAAGTGGAGGAATTAGCATAAGTTTCAGAGGTATGGTAATAACCAGCAACAGAATAAAAGATGTTTAAAAATAGGGAGTAAGGGGTGGTGGGATGAATTGGGACTTTGGGATTGACATATATACACTACTAAGTATAAAATAGATAACTAATGAAAACCTACTGTATAGTATAGGGAACTCTACTCAGTGCTCTGTGGTGACCTAAGTGGAAAGGAAATCCAAAAAGGAGGCGATATGTGTATACATATAGCTGATTCACTTGGCTCTACAGCAGAAACTAACACAACATTGTAAAGCAACTATACTCCAATAAAAATTAATTAAAAAAGTAGGAAGCTGGGTTAGAAATGGGCCGTGGCAGAACGAGGTCAGGTAGAGAACTTACATTTTTTAGTACCACTCTGTACTGTTTTATTTTTTTTAACTTGTGCATGTATTAATTTTACAGGTTAAAGTAAAAAGTGAAAACACACACACACACACACACAAAACAACCAAAAAAAATTCTGCAGCTGCAGCTCTTGGCACCATTTTCCTCCACAGCTGCAGTCTCTCTCCTTACACTGATGGTCAGATCCTACTGAGACAGGAATGCGTAAGAACAGAAAAGTTTCTACCCTGAAGTTTAGGTTTAAGTATTTTTTGTTTGTCTGTGCTTGTGCTCTGTCTTTTCAGTGGCCCAACCTTTTGGAATACTAACTTTTGACTACTTACATCTGTGATATCTAGAATCTCCTTAAAAGTTTTGCTAAACTTTGGTATCCTCCTGTTACTTTTTCTTCCTTTTTTTGTTTTTTCAATCAAGGTAAAATTGGTATATAACATTTATACAAATTTCAGGTATGCAACATTATAAATCAATATTTGTATACACTACAAAATAATCAGCACTGTACGTCTAGCTACCATCCATCACCATACAATTGCTCTCCTTCACTCACTTCACCCTTCCTCCAGCCCTCTTCCTTCTGGTAAACACCAATCTGTTCTCTGAATCTGTGAGTTTGCTTTCGTTTTGTTTGTTTTGGTTTTTATATTGCACATAAAAGAGAAATTATATGGTATTTGTCTTTCTTCTTCTGACTTATTTCACTTAGCATAATGCCCTCAAGGTCCATCCATGTTGTCGCAAATGGCAAGATTTCCTTGTTTTATGGCTACACGGTATTCTGTTGTGTCTATATACATTGCATCTTCTTTATCCATTCACCCATCCTTGGACGTTTGGGTTGTTTCCATATCTTGGCTGTTGTAATAATGCTGCAGTAAACATAGGGGTGCATATATCTTTTCAAATTAGTGTTTTTGTTTTCTTCAGGTAAATACCCAGAAGTAGAACTGCTGGGTCATTTAGAAGTTCTAGTAAATTTTTGAGGCGTTTCCATACTGTTTTCCACAGTGGCTGAACCAGTTTACATTCCTACCAACAGTGCACAAGAGTAATCCTGACTCACTGGCCTCTCTTGTGATCCTGGTGTTTTTTTGTTTGTTTCTGTTTTTTGTTCTTTAATACTTATTTGGGCTGCTCCAGGTCATAGGTGCAGCATGCGAACGTAGTTATGGCATGCAGACGTCTTAGCTGCAGCACGCAAGTGGGACCAAGTTCCCCCGTCAGGCACTGAACCCCAGCCCCCTGCATTGGGAGTGCAGAGTCGTACCCACTGGACCACCAGGGAAGTCCTGATCCTAGTGTTTTATTTTTTTTTTTTTTAATTTTGACTCTAGTTACCTACGGCCTACCTGGGTCCAACTCAGCCTGCCTAGGTAGGAAGGAAACGTTTATGGAAAAGTGACGACAATGACTAGTATCAGAGTAAATAAAACAGTGTACATTATTAAGTTAAAACATAGTGCGAAGGAAGTAGGGTGATGGTCTCTACTCCATTCCTCACATTTTCATGGAGAATAGTGTACTTCACCCCTACAGAGAACACACTTGGAAGGATCTGGGAGTAGAGGTTTTCTCTAGACCACAGTCTTGCATGAGACAATAGACAGGAGGAAATGAAGAAACCAGAATATCTAAATAAGAAGGCAATAATGTCTCGCATGTCACTCTCTGAGAGAAAGTAGGCAACACATACGGGGGGAATCCCCACAAGCATCTCCCAAACAAAACAAAACAAGAAGAAACACAGAAATACATATATTATACATGTAGAAATACAACTGTTGGGCAGTTTCTGGTCAGTACACACAGATGCCCAGGCTGTGGACTCAACACTGGTGCAGCTGGCTGGCCTGCCATGGGACTGAAACCAGGTGTTCTCAGGTTCTCACTGTCTCCCACACAGCTACCACTAAGAGTTACCTGCCATGCTCTTTGGCTGAGAATAGCAACATCGAACGACATTCCACCATTCATTTAATTTGGGGATCATAATTTTGTTTGTGATAACTTCTGCAGTGGAGCTGCAGTTTCCTTTGTGGCTACTGACCCCTTGGAGAGTAAAATTAACCAGAGATTTGAATTTAAAGAGGCTGAAGAAGCTACATACCTATGAAAGACAGCTTGGGACACAGCTGCAGATGTGGGAACCCAGACAAGTAAGTAAGACCCTCTGGCTGAGACGGAGCCAGTCGTATAAAATTGGGAATGAAGGCATTTGGACTTTCATTTCTGTGGGCTTTTATTTGCAAGGGGATTTCGTTTTGAGGACGTTGAATAATAAGAGTTTCCTATTGTTCAAATTTGGGACATGTTTCTGTTGTTGATCCAGTCTTTGTATTCATTTCATAAAATCTGGTGGATCTATTCTGGACAACATGACAGGAGATAATTACTGATAAGAATAGAATAGGGAGTGAATTTTGAGCTTAGGGTGCCGCATGGAATCCTGGCTGACTCATGATGCTAGAGTCTTTTGTGGGCAAAAGGTGAAATGCCCATCAGCAGTTCCAGAGGGGAACGTTGTGTAGAAAGGAGCAGAGTGTACGATGGTGAGAGCACAGCAGCACTGTGAGCAGCTGCCTGCCCTGCTGAGAGGACGGCAGCCCTGGCTGACTTCTAACTCGCTTAAGAACAATGCCTTATGACATCCTTTCCCAGCCTTCCTTCATATACACGCTGCTTTGGGATTTTTATTTATTTGCGCATCACCCATGCTAATACTGATACATTTTTAAAATATTGTGTGTACTTTAAAATTCTTGAGCTCATGATATGTTAAAATATTTTTTTTCTGAATACAGATTAAAATGCATAATTACTAAAATTAAAAAAAATGCCTGTCACCATCACCCTGCTACCTGAAATCAACTGACATAATGCCAGTGGGACACACACTGTAATATGCTACAAGATGAGAAACCTGGCAGAGAAGGGGAGGGATGCGTGTTGCTTCACTCTTCAGGTTTCTGTTCTAATCCTGTTGATGGAAAGTGGTACTGGATAAATATTTGGGGCCCCTCTCTACACCTTCTCTCTCGCACCTTCCCAGGCAACAAAGAAGAACTCAGTTTCTAAGACTTGCAGGAGCTCAGGTACAGCGTTTTCTAATTCTGCCCTTGGCGTTCAGGGAGCAGTACTTCTTACTCCCACGCTGGAGCTGGGCTTGAGTGAGGAAGACTGAAGTTCATTTGTGGAGAACTGGAGCAAACCTATTTCTGCTTTAGGCCTAAGCCTCATCTCCTACTCAGCTTTACTAGGGAACCCCATAATTTAGATGATAAGACATACATTTCAATCTCTGCTTCCTGGGTCTATTTCTCAACCTGGCTAAAGTCCATAAAGCAGAAGCCCAAATTCCAACACAGCATTTAGTTACAAAAACAAGCGAAAGAAATGAGAGAAGAAAATGTTGACTGAAGAAAACGAATGCTCCTGTTACACAACAAAATGTTTTGTGTTAATAAACATTTAGTGATAGCTTATTATGCAAAAGAGTTTTTTAAAAAGTTAATGTTCCTTGACACTCAAATATTGTGGCTGTGAGTTTTCACTTCTCCAGCTTGGGGTTAGAGTCGTGTGGTATTGTAGTCTCCTTGGCTGAGTCTGCACAGGGAAACAGGGGAACCCTTCTTTGTTCCCCAGTCTCTGAGAAGCAATGAGATACAGTAGAAAGAATATGGGCTTTGGAGTCGGGTCTGGGGATGTATTCTGGATGTTTCAAGTTGGGCAAATTACTTAACCTTCCTGAATCTCACTGTTTACAGGTATAAAATGGGGATAGTAACTCTCATTGGGTTGTTGTGAGGACTGAGATAATGCATGTGTAATGTACTAACTTGATGCCGGATCCCCTCCCTGCCCACAAATTGAGCTAAAGATACTCTAGGAAGGATTCTTTCTCCCTACTCAGTGTTCCTTCACGGTTATCCTCTGGGACTTACTGGGGATCAGCAGTTATACAACCTTCATTCTGGATCCAGTCCTTCTCTTTCCACACTCTTCTCCCCTCACAGACCTGAAGTTCTGGAGCTATTCCTTACTCTGGAGGACTTGTCATTTGGAACTCAGACTTCATTTTCTTTGCTTCGTGGCTCTGCCTATGTCCCATCACCAGTTTCCAAGACCACAGGCTGTAGCCCAAGTCTCCCACTTCCCCACCTAGAAGGAACCAGGCTGAACAGGTGTAAAGCACCGAATTGGTATTTGGCACGCAGTAGATGCTCATTACCTATAAATTTCTTTTCTTAGATCTGGAAGCTTTGAACTGTTTTCTACAGAGCTGTATTGACTATTATGATTGAGTACAGTGATCCAAGAACTGTATTTTAGAAATGAAGTATTTTGGATATCACTGACTCAATCTTTAAAACCACTAACTTCTGCACTTAGTGAGACTGCCATTCAAATAGAAATCATAACCATGTCTAGGCATCCACTCAATATGTCCATATCTAGATAGTTTTTAAAGACATTTTGAGATCTTTCCCTTGCATAGAAAGAGTATGGTTTGCCTCCTTATGCTCAGCGGCCTTTTCCAGCACAGATAAAATTCCAAGATAATAAAGATTTTGATCTCATGCAAGTTCCTTGGTGCAAACAGGCTTGCATAGCAAAATGATGCAGATAAACGTGGATGAAAACGGACTTTACACAAATAAATGAAACTATATTATGTTTCTCTAGTATAAAAATAGATCAAATGGCAGGAGGACAAAAATAGGTGAAGTGGTAACATAAACTGACTTGTGAAAAAAAGCAGTCAATAGAAAATGACCTCAAGATAATTCAGAGGTTGGAATTAACAAACAGGGACTTTAAAGCAGCTATTATAAGTGTGTTTAAGGACTGAATAGAAAATATGGTAATAATGAACAGATGGACATCTCTGTAGAAAGAAAGAAGTATTTTAAAAAAGCCAAATGGAAATTCTAGAACTGAAAAATAACAAAAGTTCATTGATGGATTTAACAACAGACTGGAAACAACAGAAGGGTCAGTGAACTTGAAGATAGATCAACAGAAAATATCTAGTCAAAAGGACTGAGAGGACAAAAAAAAAATCTATAAAAAAGTTAACAGAGCCTCAGTGTTCTCTGAGTCCAACATCAAATGGTCTAACATATATACAATTGGAGTTCAAAGAGAAGTGAATGGGGCAGAAAAAATATTTAAACACATGACCAAAAATTTCCCAACATTAGTGAAAACCTTAAACATACACACATAGTGTGAAAATGACATATATTGTGAAACTCATAAGGTGAAAAATGAAGGCTGGCTGACTTCTCATAAGAAAAATTAAAACCAGAAAAACGTGGGAGAACATTTTAAGTGTTGAAAGGAAACTACTATTAACTAAGAATTGTCCAGGCAGTGAAAATATCTTTTAGGATTACAGTCAAAATAAAGGCATTTTCAGATAAACGAAATCAGAGAATTGGTCACCACCACACGGGTACTAAAGAAGAGTTAATGAAAGCTCTTCAGCTTGAAGAGAAAGATAAGAGATTCTACAGAGAGGAGTAAAGAGCTTGGAACATGGCTTGAGCACATGCACACATATATAAAGAATAAGGAAATGAATCCAGAAAGATATTGCTAGGATTTATGTTAAGGAGTTTTATAGTGTTTTCTGTTTTCCTCTAGGAGTTTTATAGTGTCTGGTCTTACATTTAGGTCTTTAATCCATTTTGAGTTTATTTTTGTGTATGGTGTTAGAGAATGTTCTAATTTCATTCTTTTACATGTGGCTGTTCAGTTTTCCCAGCGCCATTTACTGAAGAGACTGTCTTTTATCCATTGTATATTCTTGCCCCGTTTGTCAGAGATTTGGGTTATGACGGCATCTGTGTGCTGGGATGGTGATGCACTGCCCCTCCTCCCACTCGAGAGAGCATGGAAGTTTTGTGTCCCCCACCTCGTTCCTTGCCCTATGCATCTCTTCTGTTTGGCTATTTCTGAATTGTATCCTTTATAATAAAACTGTAGTGTTAATTATAGTGCTTTCCTGAGTTCTGAGTCATTTTAAGAAATCATTAAATCTGAGCAGGGAACTCCTGAATCTGTAGCTAGCCAGACATGGATGTGGGGATCCTATTTATGGCTGGCATCTGAAGCGGGGACAATACTGTGGCACTGAGTCCTTAACCTGTGGGGTCTGCACTAACTCCAGGTAGCTAGTGTCTGAATTGAGCTGGAATGTAGCTCAAAGCGGGTGCAGGAGAAGTGAAGAACTGACTGTTGTTTGTAAAACCAAACAAGGTCTCAAGGTCAACATCTGTGGTATTCCTGCCAAAAGTGCCTAACTTGTATCTATTCAAGGAAAACATTCTACAAGATAACTGCCCTGTATTCTTCCAAAATACATGTTAAGAAAGATAAACACTGAGAAACTATTCCAGATTTAATGGAGACTAAAGAGATAGAACAAGTATATGCAACATGCAGTCCTGAATTAGAGCCTTGATCAGAGGGAAAAAACAACTATAAAGGACATCATGGAACAACTGACCAAATTTGACTATAGAATGTCAGATAAGAGTACTGTATCATAAAATTTCCAGATTTTGATTAATGTATCACAATTGTGTAAGAGAATATTCTTGTTAGAAAATATATACTCATAAAAAAGTCTCCAAATGGTTCAGAAAAAAATAATATGCATATATTACTTACATGCATTATATATAGAAAAAGAAAATAATAAAGCAATGGCACAAAATATAAACAATTGGAGAATCTGCGTAAAGGGTATGCACAAGTTTGTGATGCTGGTCTTGCAACCTTTCTGTAAGCTTGAAATAATATAAAAATAAAAGATAAAAGAAAACGAAAACGGAAATAACACAGTAGACTTGCCAAATTATATGTCGGTTTTCTTCCGCAAAGTGGAATACCTAAAGATTATTAGAACATTGAACAAAGATAGAGCAGTTCCCGAACTGTGTTTCCTGGAGTACAATTATGCCATGACAAATTTATCAAATTTATCAAAATTAATAATTTTGATAAATTAAAGACTTATCAAAATTAAAACAGTTGCTGTTGTTCTTTCTTTCCTCTGAAAATTCATTTTAGAAATAATTTCATTCATCAGAAATTCACTTGAGTAGCAAGTGAGACCTGTAGGATGAGAGCTGGTGAAGATTTGTTTATCTGGAGAAGGACTGAAAAGGGAGGAATAAAGTAGGGGTGGGTGAAGGTCACATGAGTGGCAATGTGACCCTTCCCTAAGACCTTCCAAGTTTCCTCCCTAGAAATCATGGTATCCATGGAGAGGCTGTCTCCAGGAAACAAGAGAAGAGTACAAGTTTTGCATTCCAGTTGACTTAGGAAAAAGGGTTGTTTAGACAATGTAAATCCTTTGACATAGGAAATCTTGGGGAGGCTTATGGCTTCCACAGGTCATGGAACCAGGGGTTCAAAGCAATTTGTGATGGTTAATTTTCTGTGTCACCTTGACTAGGCGAAGGGATACCCAAGTGGCTGATAAAATGTAATTTCTAGGTGTGTCTATGAGGACGTCTCCAGAAGAGATGAGCATTTGAATCAGGAGAATGAGTAAAGAAGATCTTCATCAACGCAGTGGGCATCACCCAATCCCTTGAGTACCTGAACAGAACAAAAAGGGAGAGGGAGGACGAATTTGCTTTCGGAGCTAAGACATCCATCTTCTCTTGCCCTCCTGCTGTCCATCAGAGCTCTTGGAACTAAAGCTTTTGGACTCAAACCAGAGTTACACAATTGACCCCTCCCTGATTCTTAGGCCTTCAGTTGATTATACCATCAATTTATCTGGTTCTCCAGATTGTGCAGATGGTGGGCAGATTGTGGAACTTCTAGGCCTCCATATCCAAGTGAGCTAATCCCTACAATAAATCACTTATTTATCTCTGGATATCCTACTGGTTCTGTTTCTCTGAAGAACACTGACTAATACACAATTCAATCTCGATATTGGATGATATCTAGTTTTCACATATGAGGATAATGCCAACACATTTATATAGTTGTTCTGATTATTATGTGTTAATATCTTATTATTAATAAATACTGTGCCACATTCAAGAAATTTGCACGAATGATGGGGCTGATGAAGGAGGAGATGATGTGTGACTGAACACCATTGGTATATGTGGTCTAATTGAAACTCACTGGTCTAAACTGTGGACCTTGTCTTCTATTTTAAACATATGAATGTGTTATTTTATTAATAATATAATAGTTGAATCCCTACATTTATATCATTCTGTTACAAAGTTTTAAAAAGCGAATCAAAAGTTGACCATTTCTTACAATTAATCTATCTAGCAGACTATTTTTTTACTCTTAGCTTCAATCTGAGCACTACTTTGTTTCACGGCCACTTCTTGGATTTCTACTGCTACATTATTAATTTTTAAGTGTTCTGTGGTCTCATAAGCTGAAGAAATGTGTCATTTTCACAGACACGTATTTAAAGAAGTAGGACTCAGAAAACATAGAACGTACTTTCATATTCTGACGATTTTCATAAAAGGCTATGAGACAGTATTTTGACTATTCAAATTATGAGTGGGCTAAGTGATGAATTACCCACTAGCCAACTGATTTCCACTGTTAATACCAATGTAAATTATGGCCCAGATCAATCCCACAACTTCTAATGAAATTCCTGGGATGGGAATAACTTCTGCGAGGCCTCTATAAACACAGATCAAGGGTGTCAAGGGTGAAGCAGCAACATGAGAAATCCACAGACTAAGAGGCTTCAGTCTGGGGTCACTGCAAATCAAGGACACTGAGCCTATTTTAGATGGCAGTACAAGAATTAAATCATTACTAACTGCAAAACAAAGATTACACCATCAAAACTCTAAAGATGGTAAATAGATTAAATAACGTGCATATAAGTGAAGAAATTCTCAGGGCTGGAGAAATTTAGGACCATGCAAACAGATGAAGGCTTTCTCAGCAAAGCTGTAGCATATTTATGGTCCTACTGTACTTGGGACTATAGTGCCATTGAAAAGCGGAAACCCAGCTGTCACCTAAGACAGGACGGGAATTCTGCAAATTTGGCAGCCATCCTTCAGCTGTGTCCTTAATACCCCT
This sequence comes from Hippopotamus amphibius kiboko, assembly GCF_030028045.1. Lineage (NCBI taxonomy): Eukaryota > Metazoa > Chordata > Mammalia > Artiodactyla > Hippopotamidae > Hippopotamus > Hippopotamus amphibius. The sequence continues at coordinate 71,057,344 of NC_080198.1, read as the reverse complement.
CTTGGAGTCTGCTATGCTGTGACATTACTTACAGAGCTCAAAGAGGTCATGGAGATAGCTCCGTGAAGAATCAAAATTGAAAACACTGCTGGTATAGAGTGGATTCTGAAAGCTATCTCAGGATTTAGCCAATCTGAACTATCACATCTTCCCCCAGATACCTGCCCTCAGGATTTCTCACCAGTTACTATTACTTATTCACCCAACTTCAAAACCTGAGTCTTCTCCAACTCCTCTTTTCTCCTCACTTCCACCTCCTGTTAGCTGCCAAGTCTAGCAGATTCAGCTTCTTCATCTTTAATCCAGTCCCTCCTTTTGGTCTCAAAGGCCAGTGCTCTGGTTCAGGTGCTTAATTCCTCAGACTATTTAACCTGTCCTCCCAGTTTCCAGTATTTTTCCCTCTAATTCATTTTATGGCCACCATAATATTCATCTTTCTAAAGCACAGTCTGAATCATGCCAGTCCCCCTTTCAAACCATCTTTAATTAGTCCTCATGGCTCTGAATCAAATAAATACTCCTCAGCTTGGCATTTAAGACCCCAGTAATCTCCAGTAGCTCCTCAACGTCTATACTATCACCCACACATTTCCTTACAAGCACCCCATGGTCCAACTTCCGGTTTCTTCCTCAAACTTCTTTTTGCAACTGGATCTCAATATGCACACGACTCAATCTACTGAAATCTTATCCATCTTCCAGGGTCCATATCAATCATTGCTTCCTCAAAGAAACCTCTCTCCATCTCCCCAATTGTATGTGATCTCCTGCTTCCCTGAACCTAACACATTTTCCCTGGATCAATTATGACCTGCTATCTAGTCTACTTATTTATCTCATCTACTATAATTTTCTCCCAATCAATATTTATTAACACTTATCTATGTTCCAGGCACTGTATTAGGCATCAGGAGTACAGGAATGAATAAAACATCTATGACCCCTCAAATGACACAGAGGAGCCTCAAGCTGGTATTATTATGGAATCTTCAAAGTGTACCACATGATAAGTAACTAGCATAATTGTTCTAGCATGATGCCAGAACATAATTCATAAACATTGTAAGTGTCATTCAATTAAGATGATTTGTTTAAAACCTCTAATTCAATTAATAAAAGAATCATTTTAAATGGGAAATTTGAAAAATCATACAGTGTAAACTTTAAGTCCATAATAAAGATCTGTTCATAATGGAAGCAAAAGTGGAAGAAATATCAAATCTTTCCACTGAAATATTGTAGGGCAAAAATGTCCATTTTCTAGAGCTATCCACACATTTATTTGTTTAATGAAACGAAAGAGTGGGAAGAAGGAAACTCAGACTTTGGTGTCAAAGGGACTTCAAATGAACGAATATGATGTATTGAGTGAATGAATTTAAAAAGACTATGGGTTTGGTTTTCTGACACTTTTTGGACCTATCATTTTAGAATCTTAGTAAAGTCCCCAGAAGTTCACGTGGAGATAACATAGATAGGGGATATGTATAGTGATCAGGTAAAAAGATGAAAGAATACAACTGTGAGATGAGCTATGTTAAATTATCATTAAGCAGGAAAACAAGACAATATTTCCCTCAGGCCTCTATCCTTGATTCAGCCCCCAGTGAAGAAACTCTGGCATTTAAAAGATGGGGAGGTCCTTACCAGACAGTCCCATTTTTAACAAGTATGCACATTTTTACATCTCAGTTTCAAATATCCCCACAATTCACAGTAGTTGTCCAAGGCCCCACCCACGCTCCACCTCCCACCCCGCCTCTGTTTCTTATTTACCTCATATGCATCTTTGATGTTCAAGGGCTCACCAAGAGCAGCCACGTGTCCCACGATGCCTTTGTTCCACTCTAAGCAGATACAGTTATTTGAAGCTTCTTCCAGTGTTGAACCTTCTGCAACATCAAAGAGGCGGCTGATAAGAAACTTGTCGTTGGAGCTGTCCTCACAGACAAGGAACAGGGAATAGCGGTCAGCGGAGATGAGTCCATGGATGTGCAAGAAAATTTTGTGACATAAGGCTGTGACATCCAAGTGACTAGAAATATCTTTCACTAATTCCAAGAGTCTTGAGCACTGGTCCCCTTCATCATTATCAAACCTTGGGGGGGTTAGAGGCATCTGTTCCTTCTTTTCTGAGTCAGAGAGGAAGCTCACAGTTCCCTCAGAATCCTTGACGACAATGGGTCTAAGAGGCAGATCAAATTCGGAGGCGGAGATTTTCCTGGTTGGTGTTCCAGGAACGCTGCTCTCTGCATGGGGACTCTGCTGCGAGGGGCAAGAGCAAGCTTCCGTGTGGCCTCTGACGCCTTCCTTGCACACAGGGATGGTGTGAACTCTCTCAGCAAACCATGCATTGACCATTTCTCTGCAGAAAAGAACATGTAGACACAGTAAATGTTTGAGGAACACCCCTTCTTAAATACTGCTACCCCCGAAAGCTTCTAAAAAGCCGCTCATGGTAAACTGATGTGGTAATGATTGATTTGTCATAGAAAATAAAAACAAGATGGTTTATTTAAGACAGTTTTATTTTGAAAAACTCTAGAGGACAATTGCTTCAGTGAACATTTTAATAAAGCCTAACTCCTATAACGTGTATTTTCAGATATCTGATTTATAACACATTGTCAAGTCTGCTCCTCTCAAATCAGTTTGTGTTAAAGTAAAAGACACTAAATTTGACAAGAGTCTTAGGAAAATATAAATATGGAAATTTATCTGCTATTTAAAACATACAACTTTTTCTGAAGTTAAATATTTAAAAATTTTTAAAAATTTATATAAAATTGGCTAGCTAATATGCTTAATTGTAGATAGTTGTTTTAATCTATATCGCTACATATAGATTAGATTTAGAAAGGGAAATGGAAAATATAAACCATTTGATCTGGTATGTGGTAGAAAGATTATAGATTTCCATTAAAATCATCCTAATAAGATTTGTTCAATTAATGGTAAAGATGATTTCTTCTTCTAGAGTATCTACTCCTTGTATAAAGGAGAAAACAAAAAAGGTAGGTAATAACATATAGAAAATTCAGTCCAAGAAAACTTAAGTTATTTATGTTATTAATGTGCCATCCCATGAAAAGAACCCATTTGGGCTAAAGCCTTCACAGTGGGTGATTTTTTTAAACAAATATGCCAGATCATACACATCCAAATGATTGTTGTTCAGGTCAAATAATTCCTCTTGGGAAGCTGCATTCTCATGCCAACGGATGGTGCCATTACTTTAGACATTTTTGGAACTCTTCTTTTGAAACTAACTTCTAAAAATTTTCAAGAGCCACATAAGAATATTAGTTTTTTAAATTAATTTTTTTGGAGTACAGTTGATTTACAATGTTGTGGGAGTTTCCGCTGTACAGCAAAGTGAATCAGTTATACATATATCCACTCTTTTTTTGATTCTTTTCCCATGTAAGCCATTACAGAGTATTGAGTAGAAAGAATATTTGTTTTATCTTAAAGTTAGATCTTGTTTTTCAGTAAGCCTTCCTCTCAAAACAAGCAAGTAAAACCACAAAAACCTAGAGTAAAAGCTAACTTAATGTATATCTTATGCATTAGACTTGACTTTTTCTGAAACTCAAATTCACTTTCAAGAGACAGAAACTTGCTACCACTGAGGATACTTAAAAGAACTGCCCTATAAAAGCAATGCAATCTCCACTTGACAATGACTTACTGATTATCTTCACCAAGGAGCCAGGATAAAAAAGTTTGACAGTGTATCATTTTGGAGAGTGCAGGGAAACAGGCACTCTCTAATCCTTCTGAATGCAATAGAAATTGATAACACCTCTTCAGAGGGCAAGTAGGCAATAGCTAGCAAGTTTTAAAATGCATTTATCCTTTGTTCCACATATTTTACGCATGTGGGAAAAGAAGTACCAGGGTATTTATTTACTGTGGTACTTTTTGTTATAGCGAAGATAAGAAGCAACCTAATACCACAAACAGAAGCCTGGCAAAAACACATCATGGCGGACTTCCTAGGTGGCGCAGTGGTTAAGAATCCGCCTGACAATGCAGAGGTCACGGGTTCGATCCAAGCTCCAGGAAGATCCCACATGCCATGGAGCAACTAAGCCCGTGTGCCAAAAAAAAAAAAAAAAACACATCATGGCACATTTATAAAGGGAACACTAGGCAGACATTTAAAAATGGTCATAGGTACTGATGTGAATAGTTATCACAATTTATTAAGTGAAAAAAGAAGATCCAGAAGGGAGAAAGAAGAGTTAGCCTTTTTTCTGAGTCTCTACTAAGTCTTTCACTTATAGAATGTTCCCTTAATTATTTTATTTTGAACAGCAACTATTGTTTGGTAAATACTGTACTACCATGAAATGACACCAGTCTAGAATGAAATGGGTCAAAAAAAAGATAACACAGATATGATCAGGATTACCCCATAATTCCAAGTGTTAGATACAGTTATAAATTTTAAAGTTCTCTTTAAAAAGCAATGTAGGGACTTCGCCCGTGGTCCAGCGGTTAAGACTGCATGCCCTCAAGTGCAGGGGGCACAGGTTTGATCCCTGATTGGGGAACTAAGATCCTGCATGTGACGCAGCATGGGCCAAAATAGTAATAATAATAATAATAATAATAATAATTAGTTTTTAAAAAAGCAATATAGGGCTTCCTGGTGGTGCAGTGGTTAAGAATCTGCCCGCCATTGCACAGCGAAAGAAACCACAAACAGGACTAGAAGACAACCCTCAGAATGGGAGAAAATATTTGCCTATGAAGCAACGGACAAAGGATTAATCTTCAAAATATACAAGCAGCTCATGCAGCTTAATACCAAAAAAGCAAATAACCCAATCCACAAATGGGCAGAAGACCTAAATAGACATTTCTCCAAAGAAGACCTGCAGATGGCCAACAAGCACATGAAAAGATGCTCAACATCACTACTCATTAGAGAAATGCAAGTCAAAGCCACAATGAGGTATCACCTCACACCAATCAGAATGGCCATCATCAAAACAACTAAAAACAATAAATGCTGGAGAGGGTGTGGAGAAAAGGGAACTCTCCTGCACTGCTGGTGGGAATGTAAGTTGGGGTACAGCCACGATGGAAAACAGTTTGGAGGTTCCTTAAAAAACTAAAAATGGAACTAACATATGACCCAGCAATTCCAATACTAGGCATATACCCAAAGCAAACCATAATCCCAAAAGAAACATGTACCATAATGTTCATTGCAGCACTGCTTACAACAGCCAGGACGTGGAAGCAACCTAAATGCCCATCAACAGATGAATAAAGAAGTTGTGGCACATATATACAATGGAATATTACTCAGCCATAAAAAAGAATGAAATTGAGTTATTTGTAATGAGGTGGATAGACCTAGAGTCGGTCATGCAGAGCAAAGTAAGCCAGAAAGAGAAAAACAAATACTGTATGCTAACTCATATATATGGAATCTAAAAAAAAAAAAAAAAAAAATGGTACTGATGAACCCAGTGACAGGGAAAGAATAAAGATGCAGATGTAGAGTATGGACTTGAGCACACAGGGTTGGGGGAGGGGGAAGGAATGGGGAAGCTGGGACGAAGTGAGAGAGTAGCTTTGAAATATATACACAACCAAATGTAAAATATATAGCTCATGAGAAGTTCCTGCATAACGTAAGGAGACAAACTCGATGATGGGTGATGACTTAGAGGGCCGGGATAGGGAGGGTTGGAGGGAGTCACGGGAGGGTGGGGATATGTGTATAAATACAGCTGATTCATTTTGATGTACCTTAAAAATTGGCACAGCACTGTAAAGCAATTATATTCCAAAAAAGAGCTTAAATTTTAAAAAATGACACAAAGATAACTAAAAAATTAAAAAAAAAAAAAAAAAAAAAGAATCCGCCTGCTAGTGCAGGGAACACAGATGGGTTCAATTCCTGGTCTGGGAAGATCCCACATGCCATGGAGCAACTAAGCCTGTGCACCACAACTACTGAAGCCCATGCACCTAGAGCCCATGCTCTGCCACAAGAGAAGCCACTGTACTGAAAAGCCCAAGCACCACAACGAAGAGTAGCCTCTGCTTTCCGCAACTAGAGAAAGCCCGCACGTAGCAATGAAGACCTAACGCAGCCAATAAATAAATAAATAAATAAATAAATAAATAAATAAATTTATTTTTAGAAAAGCAATGTAGTAAGTATACTGTACAGATCCCCGGTGTATACCTACAGCACAGAATCTTTTAAAATATAATTGCCTAATGTTTTATAAATTCATGACAAGGCTTAGGACAAAATTTTCAGCAATGAGAACATACGCTGATAATAAAATAATGCTGTATCTCAAAAACTTCGACAGAAATGAGGGGGACATACTTTGGGAAATGCTTGCATTACCTCCAGAATCACAGCAGTAGTGCCAAAGACACTGATGTCAGACATGTATGTGAAAAATGCACAGGAAGCATTTGAATATAAGCTGTTTCATAAAATGTAAGACAGAAAAGAGCAATACATTTAACTTAACGTCTCATGTGATTTAAAAGTGTGTACATGTAACTTAAATTCTCAAATGTATACAAAAATAGGCATTTTAACTATTTCAGCTACAAACCTGAAACACAGCCTCAACTTATTTCTTATCCTCTCATTGAAAAATGGTGGTCGACTTTTAAATTTTTTAATCAAACCACCTACTTGACAACTCCATGTGAACATCTAAACAGACACCTTAAAATCGTGAAATCAGAATTCCTAATGGCCCATCCTTCATCTTGCTTCAACCTCACTCCTTGACAGTTTTCTTCATATTAATAAGTAGCACCATGATCTCCCTAGCTACTCAACCAAACATCTAGGAGTTACTCTGAATTTCTGTTTCTTTCAACTCACACGTCCAATCCAGCAGCCAAGTCTTGTCTACATGACTTTCAAAACCCTATATTCTAGTCTGTTCATTTCTATCTCCTGTACTACCTCCCTGATCCAAGCCCACCACCTCTCACCTGGGACTGTGGCCACAGCCCCTTAACTGGTCTCTCTGATATTATACTAGCCTCCCTTCAATCCATTCTCCACACAGCAGCCAGAGTCATCTTTGAACAAAGAAAACCTTAACATCTTAACTACCCTACTTGGCTTCTCACTGAATTGAGACTCAAACTCAAACTCTTTCTATCCCCTACCATAGCCCCTCTCGCCCATGCCGGCCCCTTGATACTCCTCATCACATCAAACTCTAACTGCCCCCAGTCTGGACCACTCTACTCACCTGCACCCGGCTGACTGCAGCTCCTCATCCCCTGCGCAGACAGGTCTTCCCTGATCACTCCACCTCAAGTGGCCTCGACACACTATGTTCTCCCCCCACGCTATCTGAATTCTTACTATCGTCTATTTTTCTTGTTTACCAATCTGTTGGTTTATTGTCTGCCTCCTCCGAGGAGATGTAAATGTCATACTTGTCTGTCTTGTTCACGGCTGCATGTCTGTACTTAGAAAATGCCTTGCACATACTAAGTCCTTGATAACTATTTGTGTGAATGAATAAATAAATGAAGCCTCCTAAATTAACTGCATTAAAAGGGACAATAGTCCTTTGAAAATCTGAATGCTGGTATATTTGTTACAGAAAATCAACATTGTGTTTTAGCTATTAATGTTCATCTTCCTTTGGATGTGAGTCTCATAACCGACCATGGCTAATTTACCCTATAGGATATCCTATAGGGCCTAATATATGTCTTAAACTAAGCCAGTGTCCAAAAATTCTTTGTTAGGTGTTTTGTATTATATTTGTATTGTGTCACAAGTGTTTTACTTCTAGATATTTTCTTGGAGAGATGAACTCAGTATTAAATGACTCAGGAAAAATAGATCTGGTATATTCAGTGACTCAATCAACAATTTTTATTAACTACCAGTCATGGAGGGAAGGGTTTTCTCACGACCACATTATTGATTATCTGAGTCCCTGTAGATATGTCCCTGCGTAGGAAAACATATGTTATCATAACATCAAAACAATCACTTATAAACCAAGCATAAATGAAATTAAATCCTCTCTCACACCTCTCTCCCTTTAGGCATCCCTTGAGGTTTTGCAGTGCATGACCTATGTGGCTGTATGAAGTGGGCCTTCCTTCCTAAGACTAATATCTATCATCTCCTGTTGATTGTTTTTTAATACTTTAATCTCTGCAAATACAAATCACCTGCAGACTGCAATTTTACACTCTTATGTAAGATATAGAATTTCTAGAAGGAAACCAAGGTGATATTGGAGAACTATTCTAATATTACATAAAGCCACTGATAATTAAGGGTTAAGTCCAATTAAAAAACAGCTAACAACTGGAAAAAAATCAACAAGGATCATGATATAACAAACATGTGAAAATAACTGCATTCTAGATTAAGAAAGGCTGCTGGAAAAACGTCAAATATTAATTTTAAAAAACTATATTTGAGGAAAAAAGACTCTCTTTAGGATCCTGCTGCGAATGCCAAATAAGAAGTAAAGATACTTGTGTTTACGATACAGCCTTGCCAGAAAATTGTTTATTTTAATAGCTTGGCGTTTTCATTATAATCTAAATCTTCTTAAATCTAAAATAAGGTAAATTTACTCTTATAACCCGTGGTTCCATTTTTCAAGATAAAGTTCCAATCAAAGCCTTTTCACTGATATTTTTCCGTTTTAATTGGATTCACTTTTGTGTCCTTTTTTTTCTAGAATAAATTATTCTCATGAAGGTCCTTGAGTGTGTCAGGCACTAGGGATACAGGAGTGAGCAAGCCCAGACCTCTCCTCCCCAAACTGAAGTTTATATTGTGTCCAGCAGCTAATTTACACACACACTGAATTTGCTGTCATATGAAGTTATATGTAACTGCATGTGAATGAAAAAAGATGGAAAGATGAACATGTCAAATATGAGGGTAATATACCAGATGGGATTCAAGAAACCTGGCTGGTAGCTCTGATGGGGCAAATCACTTCTTTGGCCTGAGATAGGATCTCTGTTTTCCCTTCTTTCTCTTCCTTGAGTCTCTGAGATTTTGAAAAGTATTTACATTAGTGATATTGGAAGGGAAAAAAAAGCACCATTTTATTTAAACCTCGTGAAGCAGGCATGCACAATCCCAGTTTCTAAATTATGAAGCTAAATTAAATGGCTGAACCAAACACATTCTGCAAGCTGGTAACAAAACCTGGAATCAAATCTGGGTCTCCTAATCCAAGTCTTATGGCCTACAAGAACCTAAAAGTTCCCAGAACATCAATGTTTGTCACGAAGACACTTCATAATGTCTAGCTGCATCTGAAAGAGTCAAAGATCAAATTTAAACACACAAGGCATAGAGAAAATAAAATCACCTATAATACACATCCTCTAACTAAATTCTTTCCATCCAGATCATAAAAGGACAGCACACTTAACCACTGAGGTAAAAACACTGCCTCAAGGGATTCAGAGAACAAAGATTCTTAAGGATAGTGTCCTGAAAAAAAATCTGACTGAATCCCATGCCTATGTTTCTCTGAAAGCATAAAATGTTTTACAAACCAAAAATGATTCACTGAAAAGAATATATAATAAATGTGTTCAAGAGAAGAATAATTCTCAGGGCTGCTAGATTTAGCAAATAAAAATCCTGGATATCCAGTTAAAACTCAGTTTCAGGTAAACAATGGATAATTTTTTAATATCAGCAGTATCTAAAATTCAAATTTTACTGGGTGTCCTATATTTTAGCTGGCCACACTAGTCACTCGATATTCTATTTTTCCCAAGTGACACTGTTGGCAGGTAGACAACAAAGAAAAAAGCAGGTTCTATGCAGCATGCTAATGAGCTCCAGGCTATCAAATCACTAATACTAATTTTATCATTGAAAGAGCACAAAGGATCCTGTGTAAGATAACTGAACCTTTTGAAAGCTCTTGGATTAATAATTTGTGGCATAAAAGTCTTCCTTAAATCAAGTTTTTCATTTTACTGTCCAAACTATACCATATATTTAATAGAGAAAAAACAAACTGCAATCTACTTATAAAAGGGAGGCTGACTAAGTGCTAAAAACTCTTGGGACTTACAACCACACCCCGGGAAGCTGTGTTTTTCAGCCATAAATCCTAAATTCCAATCTGTTTCTTAGCTTTTGCTACCAATGGGATTTGTGACCAGTGGCAAACAATTTTCTTCTTCTGAGTTTCGATTTCATCCTCTGTATAATAGGGGAAATACTGCCTATTCTAACTTCTTCATGAAGCGCAAGGTGCTGACTTTCTTCAGCAGAGTATGAAGCCAAGAATACCAAACTGGCCATCACGAGAGAACTCTAGTTCCAACTATAAGAATACACAGATGTGAGGCTGAACCAATCACAACTTCTCTGGAGTTCATTGTCTCCAGAGTACAAGTTCTTCATTGTACACACGGTCAGCCATATGAACAGGTCATGAAGCCTGCTTACATGATGAACGGGCCAGTAGGTGATGAGGATTAGGTTGGTCAACTCTTGTCATCTCCTTTTGCCCCTCAGCTTCCTCATTTTTAAACAGGCAAAAGACGTCTTCCTCCTTCACTCACCGCACAGGGTTGGTGTGCGCGTCAAGTTAGAAAACGCACGTGGAAGCATTTCAAAATCTCTTCCATATATTGAAGATGTTGCTATCTCCTAGACCCTTAGGATTCATTCCAGTGGAGACGTAGGGCTGGGGTAAGGAGCCATGGCTGTTCACTCCCTCCTAAAGTCCAGCCAAGAGAATCAGAGAAAGTGAGGGAGAAAAAGGTTGTATTCCTGGTGGTACAGGCCCACAGGCTGAGTGGGCCTCAGAGGGTTTGGAAACAGGCTGACTACCTGCACCCTGAGCATCCAGAGTACTTGTCCAAAGCAGATACTGCAGATTGTCACTCATTATAGAATCCCACTGAGTTCTCCCTCTAAAAAGAAGAGTTACATCATAACTCTACATAAGTTACATCCTAGCCACTTGAACGAAAAGAACAAAATGGATGCACGTTCCACAAAGGTATTCCACCCTCTCCTACAAGCACTGATAACTTAGTGACTCTGCTTTCAGGTATCAGCAAGTCCTTGCTAACTGCCCTGCAATCGAAAGCAGAACAGACCTCTTGAAGTCTTTGAGTTGATTTAACTTTTACAAGGCTGTTAATGAAAGACAACAGGCCCTGGTTAATGAAGGACAACAGGCCCTGGACCCTTGAAAAAAACCCACAGCCAAGGGAAATGCAATAAAAATTAACGCCAAGAATTTATCATCGATGACAAGATCCCGATGTTTAACACCCCATCTAAGTCATTCCTTCTCTCCTCACCGAAATCTGTTTTCTTATTCTCCAGTCAGTTATTTCCTTCCACATTTTATTACACACAAAATTTCTCACCTCATAAATGAGTTGCATTATACACCTTTTTAAAATGGGTAAATTCGACGTAATTTGTTTTTAAACTTCTACAATATGTCTTAAAATAACTGGAGAAACCCTGGAGGGTGCCAAAATCAATGTTGGGAGTTACTTCACTCAGGTAACATGAATGTGAATACCATCTGTGCTTTCAAACGTACAGGTACCAGAGATGCTGCTCAGGGCTCACGAAGGGATCCTTTCCCTTCCTGAGCAAGTAAAGAACCCCAAAGATTGAAATTAATTAGAGAGCCGGAAATACAGCCACTGGAAGCTGATCAAAACGTGCCATGAGTTATCACAAATGTGACTTGGATTTTAAACCCCGAATCTCTTAAAACAATGAATCCAATCAGAAGTCTACTATCTTAGTATTCTACTTTACTGAAGACGCTTGCAGCTCAAGAGTCCCACCCGTGCAATGATGATTTAATACAAAAATCAGTGTCATGAGGAATAACGTTTAACATATTTTGATTTCAGGAGGCTTCTGTAAAGCCCCAACGGCACTGCATCCTTCAAGACAATGTTCATTGTGGCTGGAGCACCCTACAAAACTAAATGAGTTCATGCACTCAAAAGGCCAGGCGGCCAGGTTCTAGCAGCTGCTGCAGGAAAAGGCTGAGCTTGACATTTCCAGTGTCGGGCATTTGGGATCTTTGGTAATACACAGAGAAATGGAAAGAATAAATTCATTCGTGAATGATAAGAAAAAAGCATCGAAGAAATTCTGGGGGGTAGAAAGCCTAGGAGGTAAATTGTCATTTTTACAACGGTTGTAACAAAGAGTTATCTCATCAAAATTACACACATGGTAGAAACAAAGTGCTACATATTTCATTCCTACACATCCTGTGTGCTCATATTTTTAAAGAAGATGAAAAGTGTATCATTCTTAAAATGATAGATTCAATTAAGTTAATGATTAAATTTAATGGTACCAAGCTAAGAATATCTTTTTACGGGATATTTAAATAGGTTTAAGTTTTAGATATGAGCTATGCTTCATCTCATATTCTACAAAAATTTTATAAACTGATTAGTAATATCCACTGAAAAAATGGAATGTCACCAGATGATGGCACATACTCTGTTATGAATGACAACTTTCCCCCTTTTGCAATTTCTAATTTTCACTCAATATTATTACCTATCCCAGGGAGGAAAACTACAGTTTATAATTTGTGTTCTAGAAATTTCCCACTAATCTAAACAAGTCATAGCTTCTTCCAAATGCTTACTATCTAGAAGTATTAAATAGAATATGCAAAACTTACTGCATAGTGGGATGCAAATTCTCACATACCATTTCAAATACGGTTAGCAAAAGGGAGACACACACACACACACAAACACACATGCACTCGCAACTGTGTACAAAGGGGCTCCACGAAGCAATAGCTTTTACTGTGCTCACTCATCTTAAAAAGACAGAAATACCTTAAAGTACATATTCAGTATTCCAGATGCCTTGAAAGGGAAAAATAATTTAAATACTTTGTCTAGGTTTTATAGACTATTTCCTGGCATCTAGAAAAGTAAGGCAAAGAAAAATTTACAAAGCAGTGTAAAATTCTGATGTGAACATAATTCTCACGGGTTAAAAATATAATTAGATGAAATCTACTTGTAGAGCAACTAGTTTAATGTGTTTCGTACTCTTGCCTAAAATAATGTATCAGAGGATAAAAATTCTTTGAAAATATACTGTACTTAGGGTATTTGTGTTCTAATACTAAAAATACAATGGTAACAGTCCAGTACCCAAGTTTTCAGCCGTTCTATTTTAAAATGTCATTGGCGAGGTCCCACTTTTCATACTCTAAAATTATATATGGAAACGAAACCCACTTGGGCAAAGTCTTTAGGCACCTCATTTAGTAACGTGCTTGCACATTAAGAGGCCCTAGGAGAAACTTTAGTCTCTTCCTGAGTTAAATTCCTCACGACATTAAATCTATGAGTCTTTGCTTTGCTTCCGTTAATATTGAATATTGAACTTCAGTAGAGATTGGTGGGTAAGGGCTCTTGGTGGGACAGACTGAGGCTTCAACCCCAGAGCTGCTTCTGAGATAAGACCTCAGGTGCATTATTCACTCTCTATAAAATAGAGATAATGGCATTAACCCTCATCGCGTTCTTCAGAAAATTAAGGGAAATGATGCCTATAAAGTAATAGCATAGAGTCTAGTACACAGTGTTTAATATGTGGTCATTACTGTTTTTAAGTTAACTGAAGTTTTTGTTTCTGGCCACGCCATGCAGCCTGTGGGATCTTAGTTCCCTGACCAAGGATCGAACCCAGGCCATTGGCACTGAAAGCACTGAGTCCTAAACACCGGACCACCAGGAAATTCCCAAGTTAATCGAACATTAACTGAAATATATTTTCAAAATTTATTTTGTAAAAATAAAAATAATGTATTCATGGGTTTCTACAGAATAATGAGATGTTACCCATTTGTTTCTTTTTAAGCTCCTAGTTTAAAAGCACTAATTTCTCTATAGAAACACTTGTGCAAAAAAAAAAAATTGTTTCAATGTTGGTATTTTCTCAAATTAGAACTGAAAAAACATAGACTCCCTAGACCAATAACTACACTTACATATGACATAATTTCCTGAATAATGCACAAAGATTAAGAGCTGAACAGTGTTGTGTTTTGTTTCTTGAGAAAAATCAGTCTTTCTATTACTACTCAGAATTTAATTTTTAAAAATGTTATAGAATTTCGGTGATAAGTTTTTCAAAACATCACAGATATAATAAAACTGTTTGACAACAAATGTGATAAAATATACAACTAATTACTTATGATAAAAACCATAGCAATATTTCATAACAACCATACCTCTAAACTGGAGAATGGTTTTAAATATCAACACTTGATAAAAACAATGCTTTAACACTCTGCTACAGGAGATTTGGGGATTAAAATTGGTCCACTTTAGTTCCCACCCAAGGGGGCTTACTTGGGGGAATTCTATAGGTAGGCTGATATCTGGGCCTCAAGGATGTTACCCTTGAGTAACATTACAGAGATCTGCAGGGTGCCTCAAACAAAACAAAGGAAACAGTTACAGGCCCTGAATGATCCACAAACACAGTGCACAATCATGTTTTTAAGTCTACTATTAAAACATGACCCCTTTCTCTTTCTCTCCAGTGCCTTTCTCCATCACTGATGGGAATTAACCACTTAAAACCAGAATTACAAAGAGTACACTAATTTCCTGTCTAAAAAGGGATGGTTGATAACATAGGGAAATGTGATAAAATGATCTGTAGGAAAAACATAAAAATAACTCACATAAAATATAATGTTAGATATTTCTTCTGCTCTTGGATCCTAATTTTACACAGTTCTAGTTGTGTTGTTTGCATAATTGACCTAGATCCACCACTCATACTTGGAAAATACTTAAAGAAGGAAACTATTCAATCTGAGAAGTTGATATTCTGCTCTCCTGGTGAGAATCAAGAAAGCTTAGAGCTGAAAGAGATTGTTAAACTCATTTATGAATTTCTCTGCTTTGATTTCTCACCCCCTCCTATCTCCCATTTTAAAGCCAAGATTTATTAACCTGGGCCAGTCACAAAGCTGGGAACACAGGCAGGAGGTCTGGACTCCCATTTCAATTCCCTTTCCAGTACCTTACACAATCCACAAAAGGTTCTGTTCCAACCATTAATAAAAACTCATCTAAAAAATGAGAAGGACACAAAGTCTATTAAGTCCCTGTTCTGTTGTTCTAATTCCCACTTATCAGAATAAGGGGGTGACTCTCAAAGTTTGCAATTATAATTAAGGCACTGATGATTCTCAGTAAAATAAACAGTAACCTACTGAAAATCAGTCTAAAAAAGATAAGGAAATATGTATTAGTTCCTTTAAATTCCTTAAGAACACTAGAAGTCAATGCTATTATTCCCATTTTGCAGAGAAAGCAAATAAAGTACCTAAAGGTACTTTTAAGAAAGCGGTAGTTCTGGGGTTGAAGCTTAAATCTATCTTATCTGGGGCCCTTAACCACCATAAATAGAGGTAAATTTTAAAGGGTTCAGAACAGTGGCTCCTAACCAAGTAGTGGTGCCAGCCTTTGGGGGTCATGTGGAAATGTGTGTCACAATAATCAGGGTGCTCCTGACATTTAGTTTCTGGGGCCCAGGGATGTTAAACATCCTGCAACACGCGGAACAGTTTCTCACAACAACAAAAAGTATCACTACCGAATGCCAAACAGCATCCCCTTTAAGAAGCAATGGTTGACTACAATGAAAAAGAATCTGAAAAAGATGAATCACTTCGCTGTAAACCTGAAACTAACACAACACTGTAAATCAACTATACTTCAATTAAAAAAAAAAAAGGAAAGAAAAAAAAGCAATGGTTTGGATGAATAAAAGATTCACATACTATAACAGGGTATTAAATGAAACAGGGGCGATCTGGGACACCTCCAAGTGATTCCTCCAATAATCTCTACTCTGATGTTACAGTGAGTAGTTCCTTTGCTTCTGGCATGGTTTAGAAACAAATGCTGCCTAAAGTTATTTGATGTTCCCAAGTGTTCTCCAGCTATGAAAACATCTGAGACGCTTACTGGGACCAAATATAAATAAAATGCACAACTGCTTCATATTTTTACATTCAAATTTGACCAAGAGTTGGAAGAGACATGTTTTATAATTTTCCATGCATTCACAATCACATATATGAAAAATGTTCTTTCATGGAAAACCTGCTTACATCTGAAAGAAAACCTAATAAGCAAAATCTATACTGTAAATATGTAAACCGATTTGTTTTGCAGCTTAGATATGGGAAAGACTGGACTAGATTGGCATGTCTCAATCTAAGGTACGAGAAGCCGGGACAGTCCAAAGCAAGTATGTTTTGAAGATCTGTAGTTTTTCTATGGAAATGCTTCAGTTTTGCGTTTTCACACTAATGACAATTAAAACCTAAAAAAAAAAAAGTACAAGACATATACTTTAAATGATTGGGATGACCACCTTATAACCAAATACTATCCTGCAATTTTAGCAGTCAAGTTTATATTTCTGTTTACAATCACACTGCAGCCCAATGGTTCGGGGGTAAAGAGAAAAAAAAGTAGATTTAATATGCAAATATGCTTTCAAGCCAAATAAAACCCCAAAGCTGGTGTACTGTGCTATGGCACTAAAAGTTGCACGACTGTTAAGAGGGCCCCATTGGGAGAAACAATCATCAGGAGGCAACTGCAGCCAAGGCAAGCGGACCTCACCAGACCCCCGCAGGGGAATCAGGGCCACAGTCACCCTTACCAGGATGATTTAATGAAGCCTGTCAATTTACATTTGGCTAGAGTTTTATCATTTAATTTATAATTAACTTATACACTTTTTTTGGTATTAGCTGTATAATTGCTATAACTAGGATTAACTTATACCTACTCTTAAGAATTCCACATTTAACTAACAGTAAAATAAGAGAAAGTCAGTACTAGTATGGCAGATCTCTGGAACCTCTGGAGGTGCTGACATCACTTTCTTTGGGGAATTTCTCCTCCCCCACTGACGTATCACACTATGGGCGACCTGCCCCAACAAAGTAGTGAGACACCCCTATTCTTCCTGACACAGTGACAGGTCCAGAGCAGGCAAGTCATGCAAGCAAGGCCAAGTAATCTTGAGATGACTGATATGGATAAGAAGGTACTTCTCAAACATCAGAAGCTTAAGACCCACATAAACTTGCCAAGAAGAAACTTTTCCAGGGCACAAAGAAAGCCTGCCTGAGAATAAAGCCAAAGCTGCATAGGGCCAAAGGGATGGAGGGAAGCAGGGATGGAGGGAGGGAGGGAGAGAGGGAGGGAGGGAGGGAAGGAGAGAAGGAATGAAGGAAGGAAGATTGATTAGACAGATATACAGACAAAAAGAATGTTGACAAGATTATTTCATCAGGTGAATTTCACACCCAAACCAAACTCCAGGAATGTCAATTGTCAGTTAATTTTGTATGAGTTTAAGATGAGTTTCTGTCACTTGTGACCAAAAGCTTTTTAACGAAGATACTGGGGATCAATAAGAATGTCTTTCTTACAAGGTAAACATTACTTAAATTTGAGAAACACTGGACATGATCTCCTCTAACTCTACAGTTCAAAGATCCTGTGTGTTTTAATTATTTCATCAGCTTAAAAAATTAGGGTTTTTTCTCTTCTTATAACCTCAGTATACTTATTCAACAGAAAGTAGAAATGATGACTTTTTAAAAAATAATTATTACCAGGGATATGAGATCAGACAGGGATCTTTTCTTTCTCAAGTTTAGATATAATAAAATTATTCCGAGAAGACAATTTGCAAAAAGTTAATTTTACTTTACAATTCAGAAATAAGGGAAAGGTCTCAAAGAATACAGAAGCTAACAATGGCACCTAAGACTTTAAAAAGCATGTTCACTACAAACTACAAATGGGGTATGTGTATATATACATCTATGTATACATCCATATACAGAAGGCTTTTTATAAAGCTTTTTAGACTATTCATCAGGATGATTCTTATGAACGTAACACTTAGTTTACCTTACCTGCCTTAAATATTTAGTTGGCAATAAGTAGAAATTCCTACCAGTTAGAGAAAATGAATAAAGCACTCACACCATGAAAAAAAATATGATTCAAAATAAAGTGAGAATACCAAGTCAGTAAATAAGATTACAGAGCTAAATATCAAACGAATGACTCATGTGGAAAGAGTTTCTTCAATTTTTATTAGTAGGTTGTAATTCAAAGGCACTTTTTTTTTTTTTTTTTTTTTTACTGAGAATCTGATTTAACAGATATTTCCAAGGCCACATCAATCAGCTGTAACATTGATCAACTGAATCAACATCTGTCCAGCTAAAGTAATCTCATAGGAAGTCCTGCAAAGTCAGTAGCTAGTGTGCAGTCTAAATTCAAAAATTAGTCATTTTTCAACCATCCACTATCAATCAACTCAGTGATTTATTTAATTGCCCTGAAGCCCTTACCAAAGCAAGAGTTTTTATCCTACAATTAGCCCTGAGAACAAAGAAAAAATCTAACTTAACGCAACAGTTAGGGGTTTAATAAATTGTTAGTTTGAAAAATATTTGAGGGACAAACTAATAAATACCAAGCAGTTTTTTTAAAGACTTTTCTCGTACGAAAGAACTCTTTCCCAAGCATTATTAAAAAGTATTAGGAAGTTCAAGCATGTTTAGGTTAATTCGTGTTTTCAAATCTAGAAGAAGGGAAGCATGCATCGTAGTAAGACATACTCTCTGTAATCAGATAAGGGTGAAGGTACAAACTTTACCCATACAACTTGAAAGCATTTTCATATATTTTAAAAGAAATCGTATCAGAAACCAGACTCAAGTCATTTCTTCAGGTGGAACTATTTAGAAAGGAAATTGGGTTGCACAACATAATCAAAATGCTAAAAACTGCTCATCTTTAGGTACTGAAAACAATATTAAGAAAATACTGGCAATCTCTATAGATCTTCAGATCAAAAACAAAAAAAAGCTACTGAATTGTACTACAAGCCTATTTAAGTGTTACACTAAGCAAATAGATTTGAATGACTAATTGCCACTGATTAGTTCTGCCACAGTTTTAGGAATCATGATCTTGTATTGGGGGCTTTCAAAATGGAACTGAATATGAAACCCTGAGAACACTGGTGATAGAAGAGCAATGAGAAACATTTCAGGGGCTCCTATGGATTCTTCCAGATTCAATCCTATGCAAATTCAATCCACATGAGTACTTTTAGGGCACTAAAAGGTGTCTTAGAGCTGGCTATAAGGACCCTGGTCATAAGCAATACACGGATAAAAGGACATTATTACACCAGAATTACCATAATGAAAATAGAAATAATATCAAAGCCAGACTGAGTCAATGCCCACAGGACTTTATTATCTTCAGTATTAGTGACTGCTTAACAAAATATGCTTAGCAACTCGTTTGAAAATTGTGAAAAGTTTATATTCCTATATGATCACAGAAACAATCATTTTTAAGATCGAACAGCAAGATTTATTTTACACCCATCATCTGACTTGAAGATAAATATCATGCAAATAAAAGGTTATAGCTTTTAGAGACACACACACACAGAGAGACAGACACAGGAAGGAAGGAAGGAAGGAAGGAAGAGAAAGAGAGAGAGAAGGAGATATAAAGAGAGAAAGGAAGAAAGGAAGGAAGGAAGAGAAAGAAAAAGAAAGAAAGAAAAAAAGAAAGAAAGAGAGAGAGAAAGGAAGGAAGGAAGAAAAAGAGAAAGAGAAAGAAAGAAAGAAAGAAAGAAAGAAAGAAAGAAAGAAAGAAAGAAAGAAAGAAAGAAAGAAAGAAAAAAGAAAAAGAAAGAAAGAGAAAAAGAAAATCCCAAACACAGGACCTGAAACATCAACTAATTCACCACAGCTTTGCAATGTCAAATAAAAAGTCTATCATAGAAAACTACATGGGAGTGTAAAACTTCTGTTTCTGGACTTTGATCCAAGTAGTCATAAAAAGTTGTCCTCACTTAATATCTCCTATTTCCAGTATATGCCAAATATTCTCAAGCTTTGGCCTAGTGCAAAACAAAGCAATAAAAGTCAATCATATTACCCCTACAATACTAAAGGATCAAAAACATCGCCCACAATCACAGAGCTGATTAGTAACTAATGAAAGATAAATTATTCTAATATGCTGTCAAGAATAACAACAGCTGTTAAAGTGGCATTAGCACCAAAAAGGCTCCATCTGTGAATGTACAAGCATTAAAGCCCTTAATGAACACAGCATCCCAAACCTGCAGGACTGCAAAGTTTTCTATAATAGCGAGGGTGGAAGTTTTCCATAGGTTTTAGTTACTAGTCTCAAGTTAATTTTTA
Source organism: Hippopotamus amphibius kiboko (assembly GCF_030028045.1). NCBI lineage: Eukaryota > Metazoa > Chordata > Mammalia > Artiodactyla > Hippopotamidae > Hippopotamus > Hippopotamus amphibius. Next base: position 71,037,017 of record NC_080198.1, on the reverse strand, counting down.
TGCCAATAGATTATATTATGAAATGTTCAACTGACACTCTCAAAATTCACTGAAACAGGTTTTGATTGCTAAAAAGCATCTATTTGTGTGCTACAAGCTATAGCTTTTAAGGAAAGATAATTATAGGAAATAATGTAAAATATAGCAGCGATAATTGCTTTCAAGGTCAACCAAAATTCACAGGTGTTTACATGAGAGTTAAGGAGGGCCAGAACCTTCCTTCTATTCAATGACTTACTATTGAGTGCAGACCATTCAGTTTGGGGAGAGAACAGAGAAGCATGCATGAATGTCAAACAACAATTAAATCAAATAAGGTAGAAACAATTCTACCAACCAGCCTGTTTACAGGCACAGCTGGCCATTCTAAGTGAATGCAAATTTATTTTAAATCTTAAAACACACCAAATGCCTCTACAGAACTATTCTCTTTCAAGGGTTTCCCAAATCACATACAGTGTTCATTTTATACATAGTCTAACAAAAGGGGAAAAAGCAAAGTAATGTGAGCTTTTCGTTAAAAACCAAAAACCAAAAACCACAACAAAAAACAGCTGTAAACAAAGTGTCTCCAATAAGCTTTTACCACAACCATGTGAATCACACTGTGTTCAGCAGGTTGGCATTTTTATAATTTGCTAATGTTCAACCTCTCATTCTGTGTCTCCAGGTCATGCCATCAAATAGAAGCCCAAACTGGAGTACTGTTCCGTGAAAAATCTCTGGCTACAGACAAGACAGATTATATTCTTCACACTGACTACTTTCAGCGCTTTATGTATAACTCCTAAAACTGAGGGCCTACACTACTCTTGATTATCTTACACTTTCGTTTTTCAACTTGAACTCAACATAAACTCTTCTCCCAAGATTACATACACACACATATATATACCACAGAAAGCGTTTCAGCGTATTGTCCACATCAACTATGATATAAAAACCCTAACTGAAGAGAAAACCTTTAACAAAGTCTCAGATGATCTACATTTTACGCTAAGCAGTGTAATTTTGAGAACTGGGATTTTAATCCTATGCTATTTGGGAGAAAAAAGTAATGTGAAAAGAAATGTAACAACTCGTTCAATTTATTTTCCGGAAAAAAACCAACAAAAAAAACCAAAAAAACGTTACTCTCAAGCTTTTGGCGGGCTCTCATAGTGAAGTGTTTTTATGTATGAGTTAAAAGCTACCACCAAACAATCCCAAGTTTATGTCTTTAAAGGGAGAGGGGAGAAAAAAAGAAAAAGGACATTTACGCTGAGTTTAAAATAAATAATTTTGTTCTTTCTTAATAATCTGCCTAAAGAACATCCCTCTACACATTTAAAATATCAGCCCCGTTCTCCTGCCCACTCCGCATTATACTATGCGCTATAATTCATTAAGGGTGGAAGGGTGGAAGTATGCAAGGGTGAAAGGAAAACGGGGACAGATGGCCTCGGAGGAGGAGACCTCTCAAAACTGCTGGCTCCCAGCAATCGATAATTCCAGACCTAGATGGTCTTAGTGCCTCACCCCAAACCCGCAGAAAAGTGCCCTTCGAAAGGGAACCACTTTCCATTCAGGATTTATCCCCTGGCTCGCTCCAGATTTACTATTTTGATAGAAGGCGAAAGCGGGAAGAGGATTTTAAAAGGCAGGCTGAGTAATTAAACAGAGGAGATAAGATCTGTCCCGAAGCCATCGCCTCTGTTAAAACCCCCCAAAAGTGATCAACTCGACACCCACTGAACATTCCTTAGGAGCGACGGAGTTAAAAAGCGCCCCATCTAAGACCTCAGAGTATTACATCTGCAGGAAGGTAGAGGAAGACAGAAATGTCACAGAGCACATTTTCAACGAAGCATCGCCCCGCCGGTGTGACCTGGGTGCAAGCACCCTGCACCCGGCCCCCACCGCGCCCCCGGGGAAAGTGGGGAAAGAGGGGGAGGATGCTTAAGGAAGTACCTTGTTTTGTCTCCAAAAGGCAACATAGCAAACGTGGCGAGTTGGAGATGCAGATGAGGCGGCGTCGGCGGACCCTGGACTCGAGGAGGCGCCGTGGGGGTGGGGGCTGGGGGCCGACGACGTGCCCAGGGGAGGCCAGCGACTCCAAGCCGGCTCCCCTACCGCCCCCGCCGTCGCGCCGCCGCCCGCTCGCCCCGCGCTGCGCCGCCCCCTGGCGGGGAGCGCCCGGCCGAGTCGCGGCGGTGCACCGGCGGGTGGGAGCCCAGCGTCCAGCCCCGGCCGGCCCCTTCAGCATCACCGCCCCGCTCGCGTCTCCCTCCCGGAGAGGCGGCCAGCGCCAGCTGCCCGAGGGCCGCTGCCGGGAGCCGGCGACGCCGAGATCCCGGCCCCTCCTTCAAAGGGGTGCGTCTGGAGTCAGCCCCGCGCCGCGCGCAGCGGCCGGCCGGGCTTCGCACCAACTCCCCCGGCTTCGGGGCACCCGGCCGCCGGGCACTCTGCGTTTCGCCCTCCTAGCCCCTCGGCTTCAGCCGCGATTCCTCTCCAAGTCTCCCGCGAGCGCTTCCCACGCGCGCCCCGACTGCCCGCTGAGCAGCCGCCTCCCGAAGGATAGTCTCTCTCTCCTCCCCGCCCTCCGCAGCAGCCGCCCTGGCGCTTGGCTCCGGACCAGGAAGAGCTGGCCTTTGGGGTTGTCCCGGGCCGCGGGACCTGTCACCCCGCCCCAGGGTCCGCTCCCCGCCGCGCCTCCGCGCCGTCCTTTGTGTGCGCGCCGCGAACCCCTCCACAGAGCCCGTTCGGCGGCGCCGCCTTGCGCGCAAAAGCGGCCGAGAGGAGGAGCGCGAGACAACCAGGGGACTGGAAGGGGGCAAAAAACCGACAGCACTCACTCTGGGAAGGTTCCGGCATGCTGCTGCCCTTGGGGCTTCTTCGTGGTCTCGTGCCCTACCCGGGCTTCCCCGCCCCGCCAGGGCCGGGGCGAAGGGGGACGGGGGAGGAGCGGAGCCACAGGGACCGCATTGGAAAGGGTGCTTCCGGAGCGGCAGGGAAGGGGCTCAAACACTGTTTTTGGTTTCGCTAAGGAGATTTAGGGGAACCAGGAGGCTAGAGAAGGGCTAGAGGAAGGCCCGTGAGCGCAGGCATAGGAAAATAGTCTTGCTCCCAGGGAATACCAGGGCTGCCAGCGTGTTGGGGGGAGGGAGGGAGGGAGAGGGGGGTCCGGCACGTTCATTTTTGGATTTGAACTTTGTGCAAGTTGGATCGAATCCGACGCTTGGGGTTTTCGGCTGTACTCGCCTTAAAGTCGAGGTCTCTACACCGTAACAGGATCACGGCCCTACTTCAAAGGCAAAGGGCCTGACAGTGGAGACTGTTTAATGGTTAACGAAGGGGAAAATTCAATAAGGGACAGAGATCAGCCCCAGGTTACGCTCCATGCCCCGGCCGGGTCTTCCACGGGTCCTCTTCTTACCTGGTGCCTTTCCTAACAAAGTAAGAGAAGGTAAAGTCCCAGTGATCGTCCAGCCACGCTTCGACCGATTCCTGGTCCCACTGCTGCTGCGGCCGCGCGGAGCCGGGGCCGGCCCACTCCATGATCAGCGCGGCGCGTCTCTGCGGCTCCCCCGTGCAGGTTTTCCACCCCAGCTGGGGTCCCTCCCTCGGAGGAGCTGGACTCGGCCTCGAGACCCTCCCCCTTCGCCCCGCTCCAGTCCGGCCGGCTTTCGGCGGCGCTGCTCAGGCACCGGGCCAGCCTCCTGCCGCGCCCCGCCTCTCCCGGTCCTCACCGCTCCCAGGTGTGGCGGGCGGGGCGGGGTGCCGCAGCCCCGCGCTCTCCCTGGGGTCTGGCTGAGACTGGCTCTCGCAGGCTCTCGAGTCCCCAGATTCCGAGGCGCGCGCGGCGGCGACTGGCGAGCTCTGCGGAAGCCTAGTGGCCAGGACGAGAAGGCAGCCACGCGGCCGCTGGGGTGCGCTGTGTGCCGGCCGGCTCCGGACGAGCGCGCAAAGGTGACTGTGGGTGTGTGTGTTCGCTGAGCGTCCCACTCCAGGACAGGGAAGGGCGCGCTGTGGAGACCCATTCCAAGCCCAGAGAGCGGCAGCCGGGGGAAGTTTCTCCCGAAAGTGAGAGGTGCTGGTAGCCCGGGCCAGGGAGAACAATGACTGTCCCGCCTCGCTTTCTCCCAGCCCAGCGCGTGGGTTCGGGAGGAGCGGGGACCACCTCCTTCGGAGCTCAGCCAGCGCAGTGGCTCAGAGCGCCCCAGCCAAGCACCACGCCTCGGTGAGGAGAGTTGGGGCGTGTGTCACCGAAATAGATTTGCGGGTCCTGGTGGGTAACTTCCAACAAAGCCATTCCCGCGATTTAATGTTAATAATAACAATCATGATTATAAATTATGTGCCTTCGCATCAAAGGCTTAATTTGCATTAAGCCCCCTTTCTTGACTGGAAAAAGAAAAAAGTAAATTGAGATACAATAATCACGATGTTTCTGTATGAAGTCAGAAAACAAGGGCATCTCTGTACCATTAGGTGAACTTGAAGGTATGGGAACTACCCAGGTACAGTGCAGAACAGCCAGTTAGCCCAATTTTAAATTAATTCATCATCTGTACTCAACTGGAATTAACACACACACACACACACACACACACACACACACACACACACACACACACCACGGAAAAAAGTATCTGTTTAAAAGGGCTCAGCCTTCCTACCCGGTTTTGTCCTATCCCTATTACGCTTTACAAAAAAGAACTGGTGTCTTCCTTTGCTTTATCCTCATCCCTGTCTCCCTGCAGTTTTCATATGGTATTTTGCAATGACCTAATTTTTTGGGCAGAATTAAATTGGAGCTGTGTGTTTCACAACGTGTGAACGACACCATTAGCAGTGATATCCTAAAAGTGATTTAGCTGACATACTTTTAACAAACTCCTTTCAAAACACTCTTGGCAAGAATGTAAGACATTACTCACTGTGTAGAAACACATAATTCAACAGATAATATGAGAACTTTAAAAAATGTCTTCCAGTCCCCCAATGCAATGGTTTATACTTCCTGCATTAAATAATTGTCCTTTTGTAACTTGTTTCTTTGAAACTTCATTATTGTATGCAAGTAGCCACAAACCAATAACAAGCAAAGGAGTATAGCATGAAGTAATGCATGATAAATTATATCCGATTTTAAAATGAAAGTTCTCTTCTCATTTGTTACTATGATAGAGATTATGGTGCTCATGGAATAAAGACTTTCTCCTCAGTGCTCAGTTTTTCCCTGTGGAAAGCCATGCATTTCTCCTCTCAAGAGGTCAATTATAATTTAAAATTCTATGTCCTACTAAAGATGGAGTGAATTTTTGGCTTGAATTTCTTGCCTTGGTTGGCTCCCATGATTAACTAAACAGGCGTTATCCAAATGTCCATTTTCTTTCCTAACCTCAAAGGGTTAAATTATCAGCAACCAGGAAGGCTTCCGAAAAATTTGTGCAAGAAAAACAATCCATGGACTCTCCCATCAGTGAGTCTCAATTCTGCGTGGCATAGATGCTGGGTTGAGGGTTACTGTGAAGGCCTGTTACCTGAGTGAGTATATCTCAAGGGATGGGGGATGAGGCATTTCAAACTGTTCTAGTCTCTAGAAAACTCAGAGAAAACAGTACGTCTTGTAACTTTAAAGTACTTAAAGTTAAGCATATTTTGAACTGGCCTCACCCTGGCCTTTTGTTCTCCAGCTCCATTAATTCTTTATCCCATTTATTTGCTCCATTATTTTATGTATTTTCTCACTTTGTGGTATGGATTGCTCTAAGCATGTCTATCTTGTTGTAGAGTAAGCTGAAGAATAAGTGATAAACATTACTAGGAAATAACTTGGAAAACGATATTAATACTACTTACAACAAACAAACATGCAACAACTTAACAGAAAGCCCTCCAATGCATTCCCATTGAATAAAACCCAAACTCTCTACCATGGCTTAAAAGGTTCTGCATGATTTTTACCGACCTCTGCTGCTAAAGGTTTTATTCATACAACTAGAAAAAACGAACAAAACCATGGATAATCAAATTCCTTTTCCAAAAAAGAGAACACAAATTATAAAAGTCATGACATCTTTCCTGCCTTTTGTTTTGTTTTGTTCAAATACCACATAGCAGCTTCTGTGTCCTTGCAGCGAACCTATATACTCTAGGCTTGAGAAAACTGAGTAAACACATTTGCACATATAATGTGATCTAGGTTTCTCATTGTTGAAGGGGAAGCCTAGACGGTACATTGTGGTGTTGAAATGGAATTGGAGGTTAAAAATTAAATGTGTGTGTGCATGTGTCATGTGGGGAAATCCCACATGACAAGGAAATGCAGGCAGTTTCTAAGAGCTGTGGACAGCCTCCAGCTGACAGCATACACGGAGCTACATCCAGCAACAAAATGAATTCCTCAATCTTATAACTGCAAGGAACTGAATTCCACCAACAACTGGAGTGAGTGCAGAAGCAGATATTTCCCCAGTCAAGCCTAGATAAGACCACGATGCCAGCCAATAAACTGGTTGCAGCCTTCTGAGATGCTAAGCAGAAGACAGCTTCATAATTGGCATCTTAATAACACTGGGTCCTAGAATCTACTAACATAGTATATTTATTCATTTATTCCAATCTTTTCAATTTCTCCCAGCAATGTCTTGTAGTTTTTAGTGCATGTCTTGCATGTATTTTGTTACACTTATCTCAGTATATACTTCACCGTCACTGAGAGATACTAGAAGCAATGACATTCATGTGGCAATGAGTACACTTCGTCCCAGATTTGGTTTCTAAATACCATTATTCACTTTAAAAGAAACCAGGAGTCTTTGGAGAAAAGATTCCAGGTTTGTGTCAGGAAAAGTACAAAATGTGCCTGGAAAATCTTGTTTTGACAGAAAATAAGAAAATAAAAATGATGCCAACATATCAGAACAGAGAACATATCTGAAAGGGGCTTCCAATGTACATATCTAAAGCAATTGGAATATCAAAATATATATTGATTGCAACAAATTTTAAACCATTGACTAACATAAGAAACTGTGATTCCATACTGATATAAATAAATAACTAGATAACCAAATAAACAGAAGAGAAAGGGATGTTTCTTACAGTAGAACACCAACAAATAAATATAAAAAGAATCACGTAATTAGAAAAATATTAATGGTTACTAAAACTAATTAATGAGACTGATGATGGATGGGATATTTTCATAGCTTACAGCATCTCCTCACATAAGAATCAATATTGTCAAAATGACTACAAAATGACTACAAAATGACTACCCAAAATGACTACAAAATGACTGCCCAAAGCAATCTACAGATTCAATGCAATCCCTATCAAATTACCAATAGCATTTTTCACAGAATCAGAACAAAAAATTTTACACTTTATATCGAAACACAAAAGGCCCCAAATAGCCAAAGCAATCTTGAGAAAGAAAAATGGAACTGGAGGAATCAGACACCCTGACTTCAGACTATACAACAAAGCTACAGTAATCAAAACAGTATGATACAGGCATAAAAACAGAAATATAGATCAATGGAACAGGATAGAAAGTCCAGTGATAAACCCCCACACCTATGGTCACCTAATCTATGACAAAGGAGGCAAGAATATACAATTGAGAGAAGACAGTCACTTCAAAAAGTGGTGCTAGGACTATTTACAATAGCCAGGACATGGAAGCAACCTAAATGTCCATCAACAGATGAATGGATAAAGAAGATGTGGTACATACATACAATGGAATATTACTCAGCTGTAAAAAGCAATGAAACTGCGACATTTTTAGAGACATGGATGAACCTAGAGACTGTCATACAGAGTGAAGTGAGTTAGAAAGAGAAAAACAAATATAGTATATTAACACATATATGTGGACTACAGAAAAATGGTACAAATCAACCAGTTTGCAAGGCAGAAACAGAGACACAGATGTAGAGAACAAACATATGGACACCAAGTGGGGAAAGTGGGGAGGGTTGGGGGGGGATGAATTGGGAGATTGGGATAACAAATTGTACACTCTATATGCAGTTTATTGTAAAAAATAAAAAAATTAAAAATTAAAAAAAAAGTGGTGCTAGGAAAACTGGACAACTACATGTAAAAGAATGAAAGTAGGACACTGTAATACCATACACAAAAATAAACTCAAAATGGATTAAAGATCTAAATGTAAGGCCAGATACTATAAAACTCTTAGAGAAAAACATAGGCAGAACACTCTCTGACATAACTTGCAGGAAGATCTTTTTTCATCCACCTCCTAGAGCAATGAAAATAAAAACAAAAATAAACAAATGGGACCTCATGAAACTTAAAAGCTTTTGCACAGCAAAGGAAACCACAAACAAAACAAAAAGACAGCCCACAGATTGGGAGAAAATATTTGCAAACAAAGTGACTGACAAGAGATTGATCTCCAAAATATATAAACAGCTCATCAGCTCAATAGCAAACAAACAACCCAATCAAAAAATGGGAAAAAGATCTAAATAGACATTTCTCCAAAGAAGACATACAGATGGCCAACAGGCACATGAAAAGATGCTCAACATCACTAATTATTAGAGAAATGCAAATCAAAATGACAATGAGGTATCACCTCACACACTAGTCCGAATGACCATCATCAAAAACTCTACAAACCATTGCTGGAGAGGGTGTAGAGAAAAGGGAACCCTCTTACACTGTAGGTGAGAATGTAAATTGGTACAACCAGTATGGAGGTTCCTTAAAAAACTAAAAACAGAGCTACCATATGATCCAGCAATCCCACTCCTGGGCATATATCTGGAGAAAACTATAATTCAAAAAAATACATGCACCCCAATGTTCACTGCAGCACTATTTAGCCAGGATGTGGAAGCAACCTAAATGTCCTTTGACAGAGGAATGGATAAGAAGATGTGGGGGGGGGGGTGTGTGTGTGTGTATACACACATACATACAGTGGAATATTACTCAACCATAAAAAAGAATAAAATAATGCCATCTGCAGCAACATGGATGGACCTAGAGACTATCATACTGAGTGAAGTAAGTCAGACAGAAAAAGACAAATATCATATGATATCACATATGTGGAATCTAAAAAAGGTACAAATGAACTTATCTACAAGTCACAGATGTATAAAGCAAACTTATAGTTACCAGGGGGTAAGGGGGGGGAGGGATAAATTGGGTGGTTGGGGTTGATATATACACACTACTATATATAAAATAGATAACTAATAAGAACCTACTGTATAGCACAGGGAACTCTAATTAATACTCTGTAATGACCTATATGAGAACAGAATCTAAAAAGGAGTGGATGTATGTATACATATAACTGATTCACTTTGCTGTACAGCAGAAATTAACACAACATTGTAAATCAATTATACTCCAAATAAAAATTGTAAATCAATTATACTCCAAATAAAAATTAAAATAAAAGTATCTCTTCACAGGTTGCTTATTATTTATCGTGGGAAAATAGTATCTTTACAACAAAGAGACCTGTTGGATACCTCTCTAACCAAGTGATTTGATTTAGTATCACTTATACTGGGACAGACTAACAGTATACACCTTTTAATAGAATATACTGAGAAGGACACAACATTCCTTCTATGTCATTACTGCCAAAAGCATGAATCTAATCACGAGGATGAGATGGAGGGATTTATATAAAACACACCTAGACTGAGAGACATTCTACAAAATAACTGGCCTCTATGCTTCAAAGATTTCAAGGTCAAGAAAGACAAAGACCGAGGAGCTCCTTATTATTTATTGCTATGCAATGATATTACCACAATATTAGTGGCTTAAAGCAACACACATTTGTTACCTCCGTTTCTGTGAATTTGAAGTTTGGGTTGGTTGAGCTGGCTCCTCTGCTCAGAGGTGTCTCACAAGGCATTAAGGTGTTAGCCAGAGCTTCAGTCTCATCTGAGGCTCAACTGGAGAAGGATCCTCTTCTAAGATTACTCAGGCTGTTGGCAGAATTCAATTTCTTGTGATTGTAGAACTGAGAAATTCTTTTTCTTGCTGGCTGCTTCCTGAAGGCCTTTTTAGATTATTGGCTGGAGGCCCCTCTCTGCTTCTCAAAACCACTGTCAGTGCCTTGCCACATGGAGTTTCCCAACATGTCCAGTTGCTTCCTCAAAGCCAGCAAGGGAGAGAGCCTCCAGCAAGATGAGCAATATAAACTTATAATAATATAATCAAACAGTCACATATACACAATCACATACATACATGCATACGTACCTTTGCCATATTATATTTGTGGAAGTGTGGACAGAAAAAAGTTGCCTGCCATTTCAGTAAACAATGAATGTTGCCTGCCATCAAGCCATGAGCCACTGCAGCTGCCCCAGCAGTGTGCCCAGAGGGGAATACAGCGTGGAGAAAAGCAGAATACTGGCCCTAGATATTGATAGTTAAGATGCATAACAAAGGAATAATTTCTATAAGCCCAGACTCTTGCATCTTCCCATATATAGCAAAGCACTAAAAGTCATTAAGTTGAAATGTCTGGGGGTTTTGTTTGTTTTTTTTTTTGGGGGGGGGGGTGATTAGCAGTAGTCTTTTGATGTTTGACTGCATGGTTTTGTTTTGTTTTGTTTTCCCAGCAGAAAATCCTCTATGTCCTGGCTCCTCCCTTACCTCTCTGGAATAGTTCCTCAGAGCTGTTTGAGAGGATGTATCCTATAGTCCTCCATAAGGCCACTGATTAAAACATAATTCTCAACTTTTAGGTTGAACATTTTTTTTCAGTTGAAAGAAGCAAGTCAAGGTTTTGCCCTCACATAAGGGGAAGGGATCATACCTGAGTGTAAACAGCAGGATGAGGGGATCATGGAGACCACCTCAGGAATCCATCTAGAATAATATTGTATAATAAAGCACAGTGATTGGGACATAGCATGGGTTCAGTAGATATTTGTTGGGTCATTTTAAAAAGAAATGTGGGCTTTTTCTTTTTTTTAATTTATTTTTGGTTGGTTGGGTCTTTGTTGCTGTGCATGGACTTTCTCTAGTTGTGGCAAGCGGGGGGTGCCCTTCGTTGCAGTGTGCAGGCTTCTCAGTGGGGTGGCTTCTCTTGTTGCAGAGCACAGCTCTAGGCATGCGGGCTCCATAGTTGTGGCTTGTGGGCTCTAGAGTGCAGGCTCAGTAGTTGTGGCACATGGGCTTAGTTGCTCCACAGCATGTGGGATCTTCCCAGACCAGGGGTCAAACCCATGTCCCCTGCATTGGCAGGTGGATTCTTACCCACTGCGCCACCAGGGAAGTCCTGGGCTTTTCCTTAGAGTACTTTGGAAATACTTTTGCTCATTGTATGTATGTAAATATGTCAGCAATTGATCTCTGGGGAAGGGTTATTTCTTTTAGTAGTCTTTGGAAGTCATATCACGCTTAATAACATCACCGTTTATTCTTAGCAGCACTAAGCTCATGTGACATAGCAGTTTTCTGAGGACAGTGTTGGAGTACATGTTTCAAGCTGTCACACAGTAGAGATCAGCCTAATATCTTAAATGCGTGAATTTAAATCAGATCATAATTCTAACTTTCAAGGACAGAGCCAAACTATGAATAATAAAACTATGTTATAGTGCAGTGCAATGATTCCAATCAGTACACAGCATTTTCCCCTCAAATCAAACCTAGGGTTTTCTACCTAAGTCCCTTGAAGCAGCCAAGAATTCAGTTTGATATACAAAGGCTGATCCATGTGAAAGGATACTACACAGAGGATGGCAAGCAGCTGTTCTCTGTATCAAGGAAGGTCACACGTAGAGGAAATGGACTTACATTAAAACAGGAGAGATTCCGGACAGATACTAGACACACTTTCCTGACAGAAGGATGCAACACAGATGGACTCGTGATGAAAACCAACTGTGGAATTTTTCCCTAGAGACTTTTACAAATGAGGTGGATGACCATCTTCTGATAATGCTTTGAAGTCCTGTCTCAGGGCAGATCAACCTCAGGAACTCTCGAGGCTCCTCACTGCCCTTTCACCTGCATCTGGAGAATGTGTTAAACAGAGGAATGATGTCATTTTAATTGATAAATAGTAATAGTAACCATTCACAGAAGCGTAAAATAACCTAAAACACCTATATCCAGAACAAATCTGTACTCTTTTCATCCACTTTCATATTACAGAAAAGATTTCATTCTCTAGAGAAGATATCCTGCGCTAGTCAGAGTGACTAAAAATAAAATAATTAGTTTAGAAAGAAATAGCAAGGAGTGAAACACTTTTAAGTTAACTGCATCCAGGTGTGACACACTTAACTGAAAACCAGTTTAAAAGTAGGTCATTTAAAATAGACTCTTTAAAGGTTAAAGGAACAAAATGTGTATTAAAAAAAAGATAGGTTTGTTGATCTTGAGTCTAGCCTACAGAATCATTTGTTTTTCCTTTATAAGTTACAGATGAACATTTTTTACTTGATGCTCAGTCTCATTTGGAAAACCTCGGATAGCTGCATAGACACTGTTGTGAAGCCTGCCTCTTTCCAAATGTGTAAGGAAAGGTGTGGTTTAATTATTATGCCAGAGAAAAAGAAAGAACCTCATGACTGGAGATAACTTTCATCTTTCAGGAGTAGCTTGTGGATAAACTTCTTTGACTCAATTCTTTGAAAACAAAAATCAACATTTTACAATTTAATAAAATCAATTAAAACTCAAACAAGACCCCCAAATTAGGGATAATAAGTGTGCAAAATTTTTACTCAACTTTGATAGATGCCTTGAAAATACTCCATTTTTTAAGTAAACAAAGGCTGTATGAAGATCTAGATGAAGCCAGAAGTTCATTCTTTATATTAATAGATATAGTCACAGTGACTGAATTTTCCCATTCCTTTCTTACAGGGAAATGAATAATATATTGACAGGAGATGATGTGCAGCCGTTCCAATCTGGAAGTTCTAGGATAAAATTTCCAGCTATGCTTACATAAAATGTTCTCTTTAAATAATAGCACTTCCAAGAAGAGTAATCAATAAATCAATTGAAAGAAGGAAATACTCCACAGAACAGGCCCCAATTCCTTCAGTTCATTTGTTTTCATTCTTCCCTGTCCATGAAATCACTGAGGTGGTGCACATATTAGAAGTATTGTGCAAGCTATTCTAGCATGAGAGTAAAACCAGCAAAATTTCTTTCATATTAGGTCTGCGAAACCGAAAAACATTTCAATAATGTCTTAAAATTCTAGAATTGATCAATGCAAGTGATTTTCTCTCTGCAATAGTTACCTTGGAAGGCCATATGATTTTACGAATGGTATTGCCATTGCTCAAAGCATTTTGGGAAATTCTTCTTTGAATGCTTTCAGAGTCTGCAGCAGACTTTTTGCATCTCTTCAGTAGTAACAATATTCTGGTTTGTTTAGTTTATGCTGAGAGTGAATTTGGTTTTTTGTATATCTTAAACAGTCAAAAGTTACTTCACCTATGGTCTGGTGGGAAATACATTTTTTTTTTGGTAAAATAAGAAATGGTTATAAAATAATGGCTCTGGTTTTTATAGTCTAGATTGGAAGTTTGTATCATCCTGTTTTCCAGCTGGGTGACTGCCCAGTGCCTCAGCTTCCTTCTCTGTAACAGGAATAACAATGGCTCACATAGACTTGTTCTGACTATTATGTGATATAATAAATATACCTTAGTAGTCAGAGTGCCCAGCACTCAGTTAGAGCTCCGTAGTTCTTACCTGGAGAATAACTACATGAAGGGACTTCTAGCCCTCTCCCTTCTATTAAACTCCTTACTCCATCTATTCAAATCCAGCATATGGTTCAAAACTGACTCCAAATCCATTCTCTGAAGCCACCTTTTTGGTGTAAATAATTTATTTTGTAATTTTCTCTTTTTCCAGCCAATCATGGAGGCCTAAAGACTGATCTTATATCATAGCTCTTAAATCCATCCCCTTTCTCCAACCCACTTCCTGTCTTCAATCCTGAAGCCATGCGTTCTCTATGTCGCAGGCAGAGTGATCTTTCCAAAGTGTAAGCCTGCTGGAGTCACTTCCGTCTTAAAACATTTTGGTGTTTCCCCGTTATCCCCTCTAACCAGAGGACAATCTTCTCAGTGGGACATATAAAGCCATGTGTGGCCTGAACCGGGTTCACACTGGCAGAAGCATCAGTGCCACAGTTCTTTAAATGTAGCATATTCTCAGTTTCCCAGGACTTTGCACAAGGCTGAAATGTGCTCTCTTTGGCTTCTTGCTAACTCCTACTGTTTCCTCTGAATTTCATTTAGAGATTAAGTTCTCCAGCAAACTCATACTCCCAGGCCTTAACAGGCCCCACTTCTCACCCAAGGCTCATTTAGTATACCTCTTAAGTAATCTCATAGCACATGCCCAACCTTTGCACTGTACTGTAATCCTCTACTTGAAATTTATTTCCACATCAGGATATGAGCTCCTGGAGGGCAGGCCCTGTGTCTTATTCATGCTAGTCTTAGTCACACCCTTCTAAGACCTTGTGTTCATATCTGTATCCCTAGCAACATAAATGAATGAATGAATGAGTAAGGTTTCATATGTCTTATTTACTATTCTTGTGACTCATTAACAGTTTTTATTGTTATTAAGATTAAAAAAAATCTCCCAAATTGGGGAGATTGCTCACTCTGACTTAAAAAAAAAAAAAACCCAAATAGTTGCATAGCTCCACATCTCAATTAATGTGGATCTTTGCTCACATATCATCTCAGAAGGGTCTTCTGAGTAAGTAAATAGGACACACAATCAGACCACTGCCAAACACAGCTGTATTTTTCTTGATACACTTATCTACTCTGGACATTATATTCTATATTATTTGTTTGTTTATTCCAGATGTCTGTAAGCTCCATAAAGTGGAGTTTGTTTTATTCACCACTGGGTCGCCAGCTCCCACAATACTCTCTGGTACATGCTAGGTGCTAAATGTTAAGCATTGACTACCAGATTATAAGGTCCTTGAGAACAGTAAATTGTGTATATCCACATCATAACCTAAAATGTTATAGCATATAATTGATAAATATATGTACATGTATTTGTTTTAGTCACCTAAAAAAAAGTAACAGGGTGCCTCTTGAGGCAGACAATACCTGTAGATAGCCTTTGGGGGGGGCGGGGGAATTAAAAATTAAGTGAGCACTTCCAACCTGTAAGAAAGGAGACAGACAGTTTCTTTGAATCAGATCCTCTGCTACAAATCACGTGACATTTTCCCTTTAGTTATGTACATGGGGTATAGGAAGGGTTCCCTTGTTTGAAGGGGGAATGACAGTTGAAACAGAAGGCTGCCATTCCCTGGGACCCCTTCATCACAAACAAGGTCCCTAGGATGGAGTTAGATTAATTTTCATAAGGAATTTGGAACTTCTGGAAGAGAGGAACGAAACCACGTCTCTTTATGAGCTGTAATCCAGCACTGGGAGGCAGCGGGGGTGGCGGGGGCTGGGGTGTACTGTGTGCCAAGCTGACTCAGGATGTCCCTGATCTAGACACAGAGGCAGAGAAGAGCAACGGCGCCTCCTGAGGAAACATCATCTGCAAAAAAGGGCAGAGGTGGATGTACCCCAACGTTACAGAAGCTTCCGGATCATTCCTTTATAGGGCCCCTTCTGAATCTCTGAGTGGGTTTCTAGCAACATGGCCACATCGCTGCAATTATTTAACTGCTGACTGTTTAAGACAACGGACTCTTTACACCCAAAATTTCCTCCTCAGACGTCAGCAATATCACTGGAGTGGCTGAAGGCATTTTGGGGATTCAGCGAAGAGGACGTTCAGTTAGGAATACATTTAGTTTGGTTTAAGGGAGATATCTTTACCTGGTTCAAAGTCAATTCTTTTCATTGTTAAGCTTTTGCTCGCTGCCCTGGTGTGGGAGAGACTTATATGAATATTCCTACCACACATTCTTCAGAATCACCTAATTCCACGATGAAAAGGGTCAGACATCGCGTTGCGAAATGAATATGCCTTACATTACTTGTTACTGGAAGTGTGTGGATAGTTCAGGAGGAAAAAGCTCTTTCTGACTTGGGGAATCTGGAAAACTGTGATAAGACTTAGTTTAAAAGGAAACTATAATATATTTAAAAATTACTGGACAGCAAAACATTCTGGAAGGTATAGAAGGAGAATGCTCCTTTACTAGCCTTTGCTGAAAAAGGAAGTAACTATTTGATTCTGAAGATAAACCAAACAGAAAATGATGTACAGTATGAGTTTAAGGCCTTCACCTGATACTCTACCGTTCCCTGCCTTCCGTCCAAAAAAATTTTTTTTAAATAGAACCTCACGATGGAAGGGGACATAGTATCTAATGTTGCTAGACTCCTGAGGCACAAATGTACTGCATCCCAAGCCTCAGCATGCTAGCACACACAGACTAACATGTTGCTACCCACCCTGTGTAAGAATGATTTGCAAGAATATTCCAATGGTGGGATTCCAGTTGGAGGTAAGTCTATTTTTTCCCTGTAGATGGGAAATTGCAGTACCGTAATTGACGGTATGTAGGGAATGAAATTCTAGCCCACACCAAAGAACACTTCTATATGAACACAGATTAAGACTGGAAGAATGAAAGGTACAATAATAGGAAATACAAATACAATGAAGGGCTTATATGATTCTCTCCTCTTGGTCATTCCCATGTTCTCAAGAACAAACTCCTATATAACTCTAGCACAGTGCTTGAAAGTCTTTTTGAGGGTTTGGAGAGTCATTGGATATGCTGGATATCTTCTGTTTGTTCCTCCAGGTCCTACTCTGTTCCCAGAAGGCTGACCTATAAAGACTACATAAACAAGCTCCTCTGGAGCCAAGAATATACACTGGAGAACAGACAGTCTCTTCAATAAGTGGTGCTGGGAAAACTGGACAGTTACATGTAAAAGAATGAAATTAGAACATTCTCTAACACCATATACAAAAAATAAACTCAAAATGGACCAAAGACCTAATGTCAGACCGGATACTATAAAACTCCTAGAGAAAAACACAGGCAGGACACTCTGACATAAATTGCAGCAATATCTTTTTGGATCTGTCTCCTAGAGTAATGGAGATAACAATAATAAACAAATGGGACCTAATTAAACTTAAAAGCTTTTGCACAGCAAAGAAAACCATAAACAAAACAAAAAGACAACCCACAAAATGAGAGAAAATATTTGCAAACAATGAGACCAACAATAAACTAATTTCCAAAATACACAAACAGCTCATACAGCTCAATATCAAAAAAACAAACAACCCAATCAAAAAATGGGCAGAAGGCCTAAATAGAAATTTCTCCAAAGAAGACATACAGATGGCCAACAGGCACATGAAAAGATGCTCAGCATCTTTGCTAATTATTAGAGAAATGCAAATGAAAACTACAATGAGGTACCACTTCACTCCGGTCAGAATGGCCATCATCAAAAAGTCTACAAACAATAAATGCTGGAGAGAATGTGGAGAAAAAGGAACCCTCCTACACTGTTCATGGGAATGTAAATTGGTACAGTCACTATGGAGAACAGTATGGAAGTTCCTTAAAAAACTAAAAACAGAGCTACCATATGATCCTGCAATCCCACTCCTGAGCATATATCTGGAGAAAACTATAATCCAAAAAGATACATGCACCCCAATGTTCATTGCAGCACTATTTACAATAGCCAAGACATGGAAACTACCTAAATGTCCATCGACAGATGAATGGATAAAGAAGATGTGGTACATATATACAATGGAATATTAGCCATAAAATAGAATGAAATAATACCATTTGAAGCAACATGGATGGACCTAGAGATGATCATACTAAGTGAACTAAGTCAGACAAAGATGAATATATGCTATTACTTATATGTGGAATCTAAAAAAATGGTACAAAGGAATTTATTGACAAAACAGAAATAGACCCACAGACATGGAAAGCAAACTGATGGTTACCAAAGTGGAAAGGGGGGAGGGTGGGATAAATTAGGAATCTGGGATTAACATATACACACTGCTATATATAAAATAGATAACCAACAAGGACCTACTGTGTAGCACAGGGAACTATACTCAGTATTTTGTAATAACCTATAAGGGAAAAGAATCTGAAAAAAGAATATATATGTGTGTGTGTTTGTATACACATATATATATAAAACTGAATCACTTTGCTGTACACCCGAAACTAACACAACATTGTCAATTAACTGTATTTCAATGAAGAAAATAATATGAATATAAGAATGTATTGTGTTGGCCAAAAAGTTCATTTGGTTTTAAGTAAAACTAAAAGACATTTTTCATTTTCACAAAGCACTTTATTGAACAACATATTCACTAACCGAATGAATGTTTTGACCAACCCAATATTAACAAACAATAAATATATGACATGATTATAAAAGTAGAATAATATAAATTTGTATATTTATAAATTTGTAAATTTTCTCAAATTTTTAAATTTTAGTAGGATTAAAAAAAAACAAGCTCCTTTGCCCTCTGGGTATTGGTTGTCTTGGTTTATAGAGAGCATCAGCAAGAGATGGCAGGCCAGGAGGAAATGAGCTCAGAATCTTTAATAACCGGACATGCTAAACTAAACATGCTGTCAAGGGTTTTTGTGCTATTTCTCCAGTTGAAGATTTGATGAGTGGAGTCTAATTCCCCTCTCCCCTTTAATCAGAGCTGGCCTAAGTAACTTGCTTGAACAATCGCATGTAGTGGAAGTAACATTTTGAGACTTCTAAGGCTAGGGCATCACAAGAAGCCTTGCAGCCCCTACTACCTAGGTCTCCTGGAGCCCTCACTCTTGGAGCTCTGAGCTGTCTTGTCAGAAGTCGACTACCCTGAGACTTCCCTGCTGGAGGAAGCCATAGGGAGAGATCATGGAGAGAGAGCGATGCTGGCCATCCCCTAGCTGTTCCAGCCTTCCAAGGCAGATACGTGAGTGAAGACAACATCTTGGAGGACGCTGCAATCCCAGCAGATATATCATAGAGAAGAATGAAGGAACTCAGCCAACAACCGTACTGAGGCCCCAGATATATGACCCTTGTTGAGCTGTCTCAAACATCTCCGCTGTTCAAACCACCCCAGCTGAGACTCCAGGCTTTTGTGAAGCAAAAATAATCCATTTCTGCTGTGCCCTGCCAGAGTTAGTGACCCACAATATTGTGAGTACAATACATGATTATTGTTTCACAGCAATAAATAACCAAACACCTGGTAACCTCCCAACTGGGCCAGCCCTGGTTGGCTGTGTCCCTCTGCCAAAATCTCTTCAAGACAGCCCTCTCCATAGAACTACTCTTGCCTTACAGCCTATGGGAGGTAATGGCTCCCTGCCATTTCTAATTGTACTGTCTTTTGTTATTGACTTTTAGAAATCTTGTCCACCTTTCAAAAATGTCCCTTAATTAAGTTCTCCTGAATTACCCAGTTTGAGAATGTCATGTGTTTCCTGTCAGGATCTTGGCTTATATACCAGACCTGATGTACATATCTCAAGATTTATTAAAGAACAGAGGAGAAAGCTAACAGTCTATGTTAAGGACGTCCAAAATTATGCTTTAGAAAGCCAGAGACAAATTAGCACAAGCATATGTGTGTGTATTCATATCAGGTAATTAGCATGTTACCCTTAACAAAATACTTTAGAATATTTTAGAAGAGACCAGGTTTTTCAGGCCATCCTTTATTTAGGTTTTCTGGATTCAGTGAGTCTTCCCATTGTTGCTTTGTGGGGAAATTGGTCATTTTCTGGCATACTGTCTTATTTTATATTCTTTTATTTATATTATATATATTATATATCTTTAATATATAATTATAGATATAATTATATCTATATATAGATTCTATCAATATAATCTATAGATTCGATATATATATTAGATATATCTAATTAGATAGATATTATATAGTCTATATAGACTACATATCTATATAATATTATATTGATAGAATCTATATATGTATGTAATCTATATATAGATATAATTATATCTATAACATATTTATATTATATATTATATATGTTTTATATTATTTTATATTCTATAAAATATACACTTTCTATATTCCAGGCACTCTGGAACAATATACAAATAATAATTTGTTTAATCCTAATAACCTTATCAACCATGTGCTATTATTATCGCCATTTTACAGATGCAGACACTGGGGTATGTAGAGGTTATATTATTGGTTCAAGGGCTTACTGCTAGTAAGTGGCGAAGGCACACAGTTCAGCTAGAGGGTGTGCACTCTTTACCACTGTGTTATGCTGTGAAGTCTTGTCAGGAAAGGCTTAGAGAACAGGAGAAATGAGTCACCCTGGTCTGCTGTGTCATTAGGGTCAGTGAGCGCTGGCGCTGCCTATTCTCACAGGTGTCAGAGATGATGGACAGTGAAAAAGAGGAAGAGGTTGGGAGCTCCTCAGAGGACAGACGCTGGAGAGGACAAGCGTAGTAGTTATCTGTTGCTGTGTAACAGGGTGCTTCGAAGTGCAGTGGCTTAAAGCAACAATAATAAGTGTTTCTGTCTCATGGTTTCTGTGGGTCAGGAATTCAGATGGGGTACAGCAGGGTCTCTAATCCACTACACCTGGAGTCCCAGGTGGAAGACGTGGAGGCCGGGGTGGGAACCACATGAAGGCTCGTTCACTCCTATGCGGGCCTAGTGGGTCTGTAGCCTGGAATACCCTTCACAGCTCCCTATCCTCCTTCTGATTCCAGGGATGCTTAGAGGAAATGCTACCCACAAAATGAAATGTGATTTCACCTGTAGGAGTTCCTATTTTGGAGAACCTGGCTTGCGTCCTTATTTAATTGTTTCAGTCAGGATCTCTGAAGAAAATAGAGGGTAAACTCAAACTGATTCAAAGGATTATTTTTAAAACTGTGGGAGTGTTTAAAGAAACCAAAAATAAGGATTATGTAGAACTTCAGAACTAGCAACAGCAGAAAACCAT
This sequence comes from Hippopotamus amphibius kiboko, assembly GCF_030028045.1. Taxonomy (NCBI): domain Eukaryota; kingdom Metazoa; phylum Chordata; class Mammalia; order Artiodactyla; family Hippopotamidae; genus Hippopotamus; species Hippopotamus amphibius. The sequence goes on along the minus strand of NC_080198.1, from coordinate 71,016,037 downwards.
TACCTGTTCCTGGTCTGAAGGAAAGGGAGAAGTGACCAGAACTCTGAGGGTGGCTATTTGTAGAGGGTGTCTGACAAGAGCTGTGGCATTTAGGGAGGGATGCAGGTAACCAAAGACGACCCAGTGGATTAACAGGAACCAAATAAGAGATATGCATAATTTTTTTCCCTCTGCGTTTGTGGAGTAGGCCATAGTAGATACACATGTTTGTGTTCGGTTAGAAAAAAATTTTAAAGATGTCTACCTTTCTCTTTATGTATTTTTGGGAATTTGAAACTATACCAATTTATATATTCTTTACTCTTGCCCGTCACTAAAACAAGCAAATAATCTTGCAATACTATAAGATTAAAGGATTTGTATTCATACGCTTCATTTCCTTTGAAGGTTAACTTCTTTAATTGGGACACTCCAGCAACAGGCCTTTTCCAGAAGTTGCTTAACCTTTATGGAGGGCCTACTTTATGTCAAACATTGCTCCATGATTTTACACAGTTCATCTCATTTAAATCTTCCCACAATTCAGTGAGGTAGTTTTTCTTTCTTTTTTATAAATGAGGAGATAGCTTTATAAGGCTCAGGAATTTTTCCTAGCTGGTTATAAGAGATGAGTCTCTAACCACATTATTGGGTTTATAAGCATCAATTATGATCACATTTGAATCAAATGGCAAGTGAAGCAAGAATATTAGTCAGATGCTTGAATATAGCTAGTCTAGGAACATAGTCAAGATTTAATATAAATGGAAAATGTAATATAACAAGGGTTTGCATAGCTCCTATTTTGTTCTAATTAATCCCTCACTCCAAACAAATCGTTTTATCAGATAGCCGAGCATATTCGCCTTAAACTTTATCTCCTCCACCAAATTCATGAACTACATATGTGCCAATAATATATGAAAGATGTGTAAAAAGTGCCTTGAGTAAGGATAGTGCTTGTTAAAGTCTAGCTGAAGAACACATTAGAAAAAAACATAATCTGAAATGAACAGTAACAAATGCGGCAGGCAAATAAAATATCTGATACTATTTCCAAAGTTATAGCCTGACTAGCTGCAGAATAAAAATTCTGTATATATGGAAGAGTATTGCTCCCTCAATTTTTTTATTTGCAAATATTTTTTCCCATTCTGAGGGTTGCCTTTTAGTCTTGTTTATGGTTTCTTTCGCTGTGCAAAAGCTTTTAAGTTTTATGAGGTCCCATTTGTTCACTCTTAATTTTATTTCCATGATTCTAGGAGGTGGGTCAGAAAGGATCTTGCTTTGATGTATGTCATACAGTGTTCTGCCTATGTTTTCCTCGAGGAGTTTGATAGTGTCTGGCCTTCCATGTAGGTCTTTAATCCATTTGGAGTTTATTTTTGTGTATGGTGTTAGGAAGTGTTCTAAGTTCATTCTTTTACATGTTGCTGTCCAATTTTCCCAGCACCACTTATTGAAGAGGCTGTCTTTTTTCCATTGTATATTCGTGCCTCCTTTGTCAAAGATAAGCTGCCCATATATGCTTGGGTTTACCTCTGAGTTCTTTATTCTGTTCTATTGATCTCACTTTCTATTTTTGTGCCAGTACCATACTGTCTTGATCATGGTGGCCTTGTAGTATAGTTTGAAGTCAGGAAGCCTAATTCCACCTACTCCGTCTTTCCTTCTCAAGATTGCTTTGGCTATTCGGGGTCTTTTGTGTTTCCATACAAATCGTAAGATTTCTTGTTCTAGTTCTGTGAAAAATGCCGTTGGTGATTTGATCGGGATTGCGTTGAATCTGTACATTGTTTCGGGTAAGATAGTCATTTTCACAATATTGATTCTTCCAATCCAAGAACATGGTATGTCCCTCCATCTGTTTGTGTCGTCTTTGATTTCTTTCATCAGTGTCTTATAGTTTTCTGCATACAGATCTTTTGCCTCCTTAGGCAGATTTATTCCTAGGTATTTTCTTCTTTTTGTTGCAATGGTAAATGGGAGAGTTTCCTTCATTTCTCTTTCTGCTGTTTCGTTGTTAGTGTATAGGAATGCAAGAGATTTCTGTGCATTAATTTTGTATCCTGCTACTTTACTAAATTCATCTATCAGTGCTAGCACTTTTCTGGTAGCATCTTTAGGGTTTTCTATATATAATATCATGTCATCTGCAAAGAGTGACAATTTGACTTCTTCTTTTCCAATTTGGATTCCTTTTATTTCTTTGTCTTCTCTGATTGCTGTGGCTCAAACTTCTAAAACTATGTTGAATCTTCTCCCTTTTTTTCCTGATGAGTCTGGCTAATGGTTTATCAATTTTGTTATCTTCTCAAAGAACCAGCTTTTAGTTTTATTGATCTTTGATGTTGTTTCCTTCATTTCTTTTGCATTTATTTCTGATATGATCTTTCTGATTTCTTTCCTTCTGCTCACTTTGGGGTTTTTTTGTTCTTTCTGTAATTGTTTTAGGTGTTAAGGTTAGGTTGTTTATTTGATATTTTTCTTGTTTCTTGAGCTAGGACTGTATTGCTATCAACTTCCCTCTTAGAACTGCTTTTGCTGCATCCCATAGATTTTGGGTTGTTGTGTTTTCATTGTCATTTGTTTCTAGGTATTTTTTGATTTCCTCTTTGATTTCTTGAGTGATTTCTTGGTTGTTTAATAGCATATTGTTTAGTCGCCATGTGTTTGTATTTTTTCCAGTTTTTTTCCTGTAATTGATATGTAGTCTCATGTCACTGTGGTCAGAGAAAATGCTTGATATGATTTCAATTTTTTTGAATTTACTGAGGCTTGATTTGTGACCCAAGATGTGATCTCTCCTAGAAAATTTTCCATGTGCACTTGAGAAGAAAGTGTATTCTGTCGTTTGGGGATGGAATGTCCTATAAATATTCATTAAGTCGAGATGGCCTAATGTGTCATGTAAAGGTTGCATGTCCTTATTTATTTTCTGTTTGGATGATCTGTCCATTGATGTAAGTGGGGTGTTCAAGTCTGCTCCTATTATTCTGTTACTGTCGATTTCCCCTTTTATGGCTGTTAGCATTTGCCTTATGTATTGAGGTGCTCCTCTGTTGGGTGCATAGATATTTACAGTTGTTCTATGTTCTTCTTGGATGGATCCCTTGATCATTCTGTAGTGTCCTTCCTTGTCTCTTGTAATAGTCTTTACTTTAAAGTCTAATGTGTCTGATATGAGTATTGCTACTCCAGCTTTCTTTTGACTTCCATTTGCATGGAATATCTTTTTCCATCCCTTTACTTTCAGTCTATATATGTCCCTTGGTCTGAAGTGGGTTTCTTGTAGGCAGCATATGTAAGGGTCTTGTTTTTGTATCCATTCAGCCAGTTTATGTCTTTTGGTTGGAGCATTTAATCCATGTACAATTCATGTGATGATTGACATGTATGTTCCTGTTCCCATTTTGTTCATTGTTTTGGGTTTGTTTTTGTAGATCTGTTCCTTCTCTTGTATTTCCTGCTTCGAAAAGTTCCTTTAGCAATTGTTGTAAGGCTGGTTTCGTGGTGCTAAATTCTCTTAGCTGTTGCTTGACTGTAAAGCTTTTGATTTCTCCATGGAATCTGAATGAGATTCTTGCTGGGTAGAGTATTCTTGCCTGTAGGTTTTTCTCTCTCAGGACTTTCAATATATCCTGCCACTCCCTTCTGGCCTGCAGAGTTTCTGCAGAAACATAAGCTGTTATCCTTTTGCATTTTCCCTTATATGTTATTTGTTGCTTTTCTCTTGCTGCTTTTAATATTTTTTCTTTGTGTTTAATTTTCATTAGTTTGATTAATATGTGCCTGAGTGTATTTCTCCTTGGGTTTATTCTAGATGGGACTCTCTGCACTTCTTGGACTTGATGAATTATTTCCTTTCCCATGTTGGGGAAGTTTTCCACTATAACCTCTTCAAATATTTTCTCAGACCCTTTCTTTGTTTTTCTTCTGGGATGCCTATGATTCGAATGTTGGTGGGCTTAATGTTGTCACCAAGGTCTCTGAGACTGTCTTCCATTCTTTTTATTCTTTTTTCTTTTTCCTGCTCTGTGGCAGTTATTTCCCCCATTCTATCTTCCAACTCACTTATTCATTCTTCTGCCTCAGTTATTCTGCTGTTTGTAGCATCTAGAGTATTTTTAATTTCGGTTATTTTGTTATCTATTACTGTTTGTTTGTTCTTTAGTTCTTCTGAGTCCTTATTAACTGTTTCTTGGATTTTCTCTATTTTGTTATCGAGATTTTGGATCATCTTTACTATCATTACTCTGAATTCTTTTCCAGGCAATTTTCCTATTTCCTCTTCATTTATTTGGTCTTGTGTATTTTTACCTTGTTCCTTCATCTGTGACATATTTTTTTGTCATCTCATTTTTCCCCCACTTTGGATGGGTGGGATTGTGTTCCTCTCCCACTGGGTGTTTGGTCTGAGGTTTCAAGCACTGGAGTTTGTAGGCTGTTGAGTATAGCTGGGTCTTCGTGTTGAGTTGAGAACCTCTGGGAGACCTCACTCAGATGAATGTTCCCTGCAAAGTGGGTTTCCCTGCTAGTGCAATGTTTTAGACTCAGAGCTCCCACCTCAGGAGCTCAGACCTGACCCTGGGCTTGTGAATCAAGATCCCACAAGCCATGTGGAGCAGGAAAATGAAAAAAATTAAAAAAAAAAGGTAGGAGAACAGCAGAACAATAGCAAGATAAAAAATATGATAATAGGAAACTAACAGATGTGGTAGAAAAAATTTAAAAAAAATGGAGCAACGGCTGGAAGGTAAAACAACTGCAATAGCCTAAGTGAGGAGGTGGAAAGAAAAAAAAAGAAAACAAAAAGCCAGAAAAAGCCTTGGCTGTGGGGGTGGGGGTGGGGCTTAGACAAGTGATGGCTGGGGTGGGGGAGTTAGGCAGTGGGCAGGGCCTACACTTCGAAAAGGCCTTGGGGGTGGTGGGGAATGGGGCTTAGGCCCAATGAGGCAGAGGGGCCCAGGAATGCCTCTGGTCCTGTGGGCAAAGGACCAGGTCAAGGTACCCAGTGGGCTCCCTGGGCCCGAGTTGGTGGGAGAAATGCTAGGCTCCTCCCCTAGTTCTCCAATCTTGGAGGGTCGCTCCCCCTTGGGTTCTCTTCTTCCTCACCCCCTCTCTTCTATTCCCCTAGGAACCTCACAGCTGCAGGGCCCACTGAAAGGCAGGAGACCAGACTCTGATGCCCAACAGGCTTCTCAGGGCCAACTGGGCTAGGGTAACACCTGCAGCACTTCCCCAGATCTCCCAGTCTCCTAAGGTTCCTGTCTGCCTCTCTTCCTCTCCCCCACCCCCCACTCTCCTAGGTCCCAAGCAGCTGGAGGGGGCCTGGAGTGTGAAAGCCCAGGTCTGTGAGCCTAGCAGGCTTCCCAGAGCTAGTAGGCAGGGGAAATACCTTCTCCGCCTCCCTTGATCCTCCAATCCCAGAAGGCCCCCTCCCCTGCCTGCCTCTCCTCTTCTTCCCTGCTTTCCTTCTACACCCCTAGGACCAGTGAGACCAAGAGGGGCCCCTGGAGGACCGAAGACCAGGCCTGGGGGCACACCAGGCCTCCCGGTGCCAAGTGGGTAGGGAGATTTCCCGCAGTGTCTACCCCTGATCCTCTGGTCCTGCAAGGTCCCCCCCACTGCTGTCCGCCTCTCTTCCTCTTCTCCTCTCCTCCCTCCCTCCCAGGCTTGTATGACCCACTCAGCCAGAGAGACCGAGGGACCAGCCTCAGGAGCCCAGCAGGCTTCTTGGGCCAGTGGGCAGCAGAAATGCCTTCCACTCCTCCCCTGATCCTCTGATCCCAGAGCATCCCTCCCCTCTTCTGTTGCTCTTCTTTTCCCCCCACCGCTTCCCTCCTGTACTTCTAGGATCAACGGCCTGGAGGAGCCTTGGAAGGTGGAGGACCCGCCCAGAAGAAATACCCAGCGGTGCCTCCCCTATTCTTCTGACCTGGAGAGATCCCTTCCCACTCCCACTGTCTGCCTCCCCACCCCCCCACCCCCCCAGGATCCTCATGCCGGAGGGGGGCCTGGAGAGTAAAGGACCAAGCCTGGGAGCCCAGTCGGCCTCCCTGGCCAAGAGGGCAGGCAAAGTGCCCTCTCGCCTCCCCATCCCCCAATCTCAAGGCCCCCACCCCACCTGTCCGCCTCTCCACCTCCTCACTCCTCCTCCCTCCTTCACACACCCCCAGGACCCAGGCAGCCCAGCGGGGGCCTTGGAGGGTGGAGGACCCTGCTGGGGGGCCCAGCAGGCCCTCCAGCTGGGGAGCTCAGCAGGCCTCCTGGCCTCCTGGGTGGGAGAAACCCAGTTGCAGTTTCCTGATCTCCCCAGCCCTCAACGGTCCCTCCAGACCTTCCCCAGCCACCCCCCAGGGGCGCTGGTCCAGTGTGGCTTCCCCTTCCCCGCCCCCCTGACTTGCCCCAGGTCCTACCTGGTTGCTGCGGGGTTCCCGCAGTCTGCTTGGGTCTCAGGTCCCCCGCTGGCATCTGGCAACTGATCTATTTGTGGGGAGATGTGATCTCTGTGTCTTCCCAGGCTGTCATCTTGACTCTGCCCCCTTCATTAATATGTAAATAAAATATTAATTAACATTATATCATTATGAACTCAGGATCAATGAACAAGTGTAGGATTAGGACTTCCTTTATACTTTTACAAAATTCCTTGAGGCCTTTATATTTCCTCCTTTTATTTCCCTACCCCTTGTCTTCCCACTCTATTACAGGAGATTGAATATGGTTCCCTGTGTTATACAGTAAGACCTTGTTGTTTATCTATTTCATATATAGTAGTTTGTATCTGCTAATCCCAAACTCCTAATTTATCTCTTCCCCACCCACTTTCCCCTTTGGTAACCACAAATTTGTTTTCTATGTCTATGAGTCTGTCTCTGTTTTGTAAATAGGTTCATTTGTATCCTATTTTAGATGCCACACGTAAGTAACGTCATATGGTGTTTGTCTTCCTCTTCCTGACTTATTTCCCTTAGTATGATAATCTCCAGGTCCATCCATGTTGCTTCCAATGGCATTATTTCATTCTTTATCATGGCCCAGTAAGTATTCTATTGTATACATGTAGCAGATCTTTATGTGCTCCTCTGTAGATGGACATTAGGTTGCTCGCATGTCTTGGCTACTGTAGATAGTGCTGCTGTGAACATTGGGGTGCGTGTATCTTTTCAAATTGCAGTTTTTTCTGGATAGAGGCCCCAGACTGGGATTGCTGGGTCACATGGCAACTCTATTTTGAGTTTTTTTAAGAAACCTCCATACTGTTTTCTAAAATAGCTGCACCAATTTACATTCCTACCTCCAGTGTAGGAGGGTTCCCTTTTCTCCAGGCCCTCTCCAGCATTTCTTATTTGTAGCCTTTTTTTTCTTTTTTTATAAACCTTGAAGAACACCATTTTTAAAATTTATTTATTTATTTATTTATTTATTTATTGGCTGCATTGGGTCTTTGTTGCTGGGCCCGGGCTTTCTCTAGTTGTGATGAGCAGGGGCTGCTCTTCGTTGTGCGCAGGCTTCTCAGTGCAGTGGCTTCTCTTGCTGCGGAGCTCAGGCTCTAGGCTGGCAGGCTTCAGTAGTTGCAGGGTGCGGATTCAGTAGTTGGGGCGCACGGGCTCAGTTGCTCTGCGGCACGTAGGATCTTCCCGGACCAGGGATTGAACCCGTGTGCCCTGCATTGGCAGGTGGGTTCTTAACCACTGCGCCACCAGGGAAGCCCTGTCGACTTTTTAATGATGGCCATTCTGACTGTTGTGAGGTGCTACCTCATTGTATTTTTGATTTGCATTTCTCTAATAATTAGTGATATTGAGCATCTTTTCATGTGCCTGTTGGCCATCCGAATATCTCCTTTGGAGAAATGTCTATTTAGGTACATGGACACATCTTTATCCTCCAGAGTTCATAGTTCACATGAGGGGTTATTCCTGGTATTACACATTCTGTGTGTTTAGATGAATATATAATGATATGTATCCACCATTGTAGTATCATACAGGGTGTTTTCACTACCCTAAAAACCCTCTGTGTTCTGCCTCCCTGCAATACTGTCAACGACTGATTTTTTTATGTCTCCATGGTTTAGCCTTTCCCAGAATTCAGATAGTTGGGATGGATCATCCAGTGTGTAGGCAGCCCTTTCAGACTGGCTTCTTTCACTTAGTAGTATGTGTTTAAGTTTCTTCCATGTCTTTTCATGAATTGGTAACTCATTTTTAGCACTGAATAATATTCCATTGTCTGTTTATACCACAGTGTATTTATCCATTCACTTTCTAAAGGACATCTTGAATGCGTCCACGTTTTGGCAGTTATAAATAAAGTTCCCGTAAGTTTCCATGTGCAGGTTTTCATGTGGACATAGATGTCAGCATTTGAGTACACGCCAAGATCAGTGATTCCTGGATTGTGTGAGATGAGTATGTTTAGTTTTGTAGGAAACTGCCAGACTGTCTTCCAAAGTGGCTGCATCATTTTGCATTCCCACTAGTAGTGTATGAATTTGCGTTGCTTTGCATCCTCTCCAGTATTTGCTGTTGTCAGTGTTTTGGATTTTGGCCATCCTAAAAGGTGTGTGGTGGTATCTCATTGTTTTAATTCTCAATTCCTGGGACTTCCCTGGTGGCACAGCGGTTAAGAGTCTGCCTGCCAATGCAAGGGACATGGGTTTGATCCCTGGTCCAGGAAGATCCCACATGCCATGGGGCAACTAAGCCCATGTGCCACAACCACTGAGCCTGCACTCTAGAGCCCGCCAGCCACAACTACTGAGCCCATGTGCCGCAAGTACTGAAGCACCTAGGGCCAGTGCTCTGCAACAAGAGAAGCCTCTGAAATAAGAAGCCTGTGCACCACAACAAAGAGTAGCCCACCCTTGCTACAGCTAGAGAAAGCCCTCGCAGCAACAAAGACCCAATGCAGCCAAGAATAAATAAATAAATAAATAAATTTATAAAAAAATCTCAATTCCCTAATGACATGTGATATTGAACACCTTTTCATATGCTTCCTTGCCATGTGTATATCTTCTTTATTGAGGTGTCTGTTAAGACCTTTTGCCCATTTTTAACAATTAGATTCTCCATTTTCTTATTGCTGTTTTAAGAATTCTTTGTAAATGTTGAATGATAGTCCTTTATCAGATCTGCCTTTTGCAGATATTTTCTCGTAACCTGTGGCTTGTCTTTCCCTTCTCTTGACATTGTCTTTTGCAGAGCAGAAGTTTTGAATTGTCATGAAGTCCAGTTTACCAATTATTTCTTTCCTGGATTGTACTTTGGTGTTGTATTTAAAATATCATCATCATACTTGTCACCTAGATTTTCTTCTGTGTTATCTTCTGGGAGTTCTGTGGTTTTGCATTTTAGTGTGATCCATTTGAGTTACTGTTTGTGGAAGGTGTAAAGTCTGTGTCTAGATTCATTTTTTTTTCGCGTGTGGATGTCCAATTATTCCAGCATCATTTGTTGAAAAGACTATCCTTGTTCTACTGTCCTTTGCTGCCTTTGTCAAAGATTAATTGTCTATGTTTGTGTAAGTATTTCTAGGCTCTGTATTCTGTTTCATAGATTTATTTTTTTATTCTTTTATGAATATCATCCTGTCCTGATCACTGCAGCTTTATAGTAAGTTTTGAAGTCAGGTGGATTCAGTCCTCAGAATTGCTTTTCTTTACTTACAAGTCTGTTCCTAGTTGCTCCAAACCTGTACAACTCCTTTATTTCAGTGGGTTCATGCATGTCTATGTTTTAATCCTTCCTGCTCTTACGAAGCCTATCCTGACCACCTTATCAGTCACTTCACTTTCTTTGTTTATTTAATAATTTATATTGAAATTTGTAGCTAGTCATCTTTTCTTTTTTTTTAAATTTTATTTATTTATTTATTATTTTGGGGGGGTACACCAAGTTCAATCATCTGTTTTTATACACATATCCCCGTATTCCCTCCCTCCCTTGACTCCCCCCCCACCCTCCCTCGAGTCCCCCCCACCCTCCCTGTCCCAGTCCTCTAAGGCATCTTCCATCCTCGAGTTGAACTCCCTTTGTTATACAACAGCTTCCCACTGGCTATCTACTTTACACTTGGTAGTATATATATGTCTGTGCTACTCTCTTGCTTCGTCTTAGCTTCCACTTCACCCCCCGGCCCCTCCCAAACCTCGAGTTCTCCAGTCCATTCTCTGCACCTGAGTCCTTGTTCTTGTCACTGAGATCATCAGTACCATTTTTAGATTCCGTATATGTGAGTTAGCATACAATATTTGTCTTTCTCTTTCTGGCTGACTTCACTCTGTATGACAGACTCTAGGTCTACCCACCTCATCACATACAGCTCCAACTCATCCCTTTTTATAGCTGAGTAATATTCCATTGTATATATATGCCACATCTTCTGTATCCATTCATTTGTTGATGGGCATTTAGGTTGCTTCCATGTCCTGGCTATTGTAAATAGTGCTGCAATAAACATTATGGTACATGTTTCTTTTGGGATTATGGTTTTCTTTGGGTATATGCTCAGTAGTGGGATTACTGGATCATATGGTAGTTCTAGTTGTAGTTTTTTAAGGAACCTCCGAATTGTTTTCCATCGTGGTTTACCAACTTACAATCCCACCAATAGTGCAGGAGAGTTCCCTTTTCTCCACACCATCTCCAACATTTGTTGTTTCCAGATTTTGTGATGATGGCCATTCTGATCGGTGTGAGGTGATACCTCATTGTGGCTTTGACTTGCATTTCTCTAATGATTAGTGATGTGGAGCATCTTTTCATGTGTTTGTTGGCCATCTGTTTGTCTTCTTTGGAGAAATGTCTATTTAGGTCTTCTGCCCATTTGTGGATTGGGTTATTTGCTTTTTTGGTATGAAGCTGCATGAGCTGCTTGTATATTTTGGAGGTTAATCCTTTGTCCGTTGTTTCATAGGCAACTATTTTTTCCCATTCTGAGGGTTGCCTTTTCGTCTTGTTTATGGTTTCTTTCGCTGTGCCAAAGCTTTTAAGTTTTATGAGGTCCCATTTGTTTATTCTTGATTTTATTTCCGTGATTCTAGGAGGTGGGTCAGAAAGGATGTTGCTTTGAAGGATGTCATAGAGTGTTCTGCCTATGTTTTCCTCTAGGAGTTTGATAGTGTCTGGCCTTCCATGTAGGTCTTTAATCCATTTGGAGTTTATTTTTGTGTATGGTGTTAGGAAGTGTTCTAAGTTCATTCTTTTACATGTTGCTGTCCAATTTTCCCAGCACCACTTATTGAAGAGGCTGTCTTTTTCCATTGTATATTCGTGCCTCCTTTGTCAAAGATAAGCTGCCCATATATGCTTGGGTTTACCTCTGAGTTCTTTATTCTGTTCTATTGATCTCACTTTCTATTTTTGTGCCAGTACCATACTGTCTTGATCATGGTGGCCTTGTAGTATAGTTTGAAGTCAGGAAGCCTAATTCCACCAACTCCGTCTTTCCTTCTCAAGATTGCTTTGGCTATTCGGGGTCTTTTGTGTTTCCCTACAAATCGTAAGATTTCTTGTTCTAGTTCTGTGAAAAATGCCGTTGGTAATTTGATCGGGATTGCGTTGAATCTGCAAATTGTTTTGGGTAAGATAGTCATTTTCACAATATTGATTCTTCCAATCCAAGAACATGGTATGTCCCTCCATCTGTTTGTGTCGTCTTTGATTTCTTTTATCAGTGTCTTAAAGTTTTCTGCATACAGATCTTTTGCCTCCTTAGGCAGATTTACTCCTAGGTATTTTCTTCTTTTGGTTGCAATGGTAAATGGGAGAGTTTCCTTAATTTCTCTTTCTGCTCTTTCGTTGTTAGTGTATAGGAATGCAAGAGATTTCTGTGCACTAATTTTGTATCCTGCTACTTTACTAAACTCATCAATTAGTGCTAGCAGTTTTCTGGTAGCATCTTTAGGGTTTTCTATGTATAATATCATGTCATCTGCAAAGAGTGACAATTTGACTTCTTCTTTTCCAATTTGGATTCCTTTTATTACTTTTTCTTCTCTGATTGCTGTGGCTAACACTTCCAAAACTATGTTGAATAATAGTGGTGCGCGTGGACACCCTTGTCTTGTTCCTGTTCTTAGAGGGAATTCTTCCAGTTTTTCCCCATTGAGAACGATGTTGGCTTTGGGTTTCTCACGTATGGCTTTTATTATGTTGAGGTAATTTCCTTCTATGCCCATTTTCTGAAGAGCTTTTATCATAAATGGATGTTGAACATTGTCAAAAGCTTTTTCTGCATCTATTGAGATGATCATATGGTTTTTATCCTTCAGTTTGTTGATATGATGTATCACATTGATTGATTTGCATATATTGAAGAATCTTTGCATCCCAGGGATAAACCCCACTTGATCATGATGTATGATTTTTTTAATGTGCTGTTGGAGTCTGTTAGCTACTATTTTTTTGAGGATTTTTGCATCTATATTCATCAGTGATATCGGTCTATAATTTTCTTTTTTTGTGATATCTTTGCCTGGTTTTGGTATCAGGGTGATGGTGGCCTCGTAGAATGAGTTTGGGAGTGTTCCGCCTTCTGCAATATTTTGGAAGAGTTTGAGAAGGATAGGTGTTAGCTCTTCTCTAAATGTTTGATAGAATTCGCCCTTGAACCCATCTGGTCCTGGGCTTTTGTGTGTTGGGAGATTTTTAATCACTGCCTCAATTTCCGTACTCGTGATTGGTCTGTTCATGGTTTCTATTTCTTCCTGGTTCAGTCTTGGAAGACTGTATTTTTCTAAGAATGTATCCATTTCTTCCAGGTTATCCAATTGATTGGCATAGAGTTGCTTGTAGTCGTCTCTCATGATGTTTTGTATTTCTGAGGTGTCCGTTGTGACTTCTCCTTTTTCATTTCTAATTCTGTTGATTTGCATGTTCTCCCTTTTTTTCTTGATGAGTCTGGCTAGTGGTTTATCAATTTTGTTAATCTTCTCAAAGAGCCAGCTTTTAGTTTTATTAATTTTTGCTATGGCTTCCTTCCTTTCTTTTTCATTTATTTCTGCTCTGATCTTTATGATTTCTTTCCCTCTGCTCACTTTGGGGTTTCTTTGTTCTTCTTTTTCTAATTGTTTTAGGTGTAAGGTTAGGTTGTTCTTTGTTTATTTAATAATTTATATTGAAATTTGTAGCTAGTCATCTTTTCTTAAAAAGAAAATTTATATGTGGCAAGGTTCTTCCCTGAATATCTGTCACTCTCATCAGAAATAATTGTCACTGAAAGGAAAATCAACAAGTCTCCACAATAATTGCCTCAAGTTCCCATATGTTCCTGTGGCTTGCACTGTCACGCTTTCCCATCCACTTCATAACATCTTGTCTCTTGTCTCTGCATGTCCTGGATAAAATGTTCTCCTTTCTGCCAGCCCTTGAATTGGCTAATTCCTAGTCAAGACGAAGCTCAGACCTAATTTCTCCTTCTACTTCCAAGCAGGCAGACATCTCCCTAAACGGTTCTCCACCTTTATTCCTTTCTGTCGTATTTCGTTTTCTATACTGAGTTTAAGTGCTGTAATAGATTTCTTAGTTTTCTGAGGAAAAGGACAGTTTCTTATTAATTTTGATACTCATGAACAACTACCCCAGTGGCCACTACATAGCAGTTGCTCCATAATGTATGTGTGTTGAATTCCTGATTAAAACTAGAGCTGCTGAAAGTTGACTGCATCTGGGTGATTTCCTTATGTCTAGGTGTCCCTCAGGTTACTTTCTGGTACTAAAAAAGATAGAGAAGTGGACTGAGCTTTCAATGGCAAACCTGGAGCTTTAGTATAACCTGTCTTATATCTTCCAAGTAAGCACAGGCAAGATGGGACATTTCTTTATTTTTCTTATTTGTTTATGTCTTATCAATTTATTTTGAATTCTTGAGTAACTTGGAAAAAGTAATTTGAAGTGGGCCATAGTTTTCCATCAAGTTTTACACTTTTTACTGCCTTTGAACTAAAGGTAAAATAATTATATAATGGAATAATTATATAATGACAATGCAGAGAGCGAAGTAAAGCGATATTTATTTTGACCACCTGCTATGCCCCAGACTCTGAGCTAGGCACTCTGGTTTCATTCTCTCTTTCAGTTCTCACCATAGCTCTAAGAGAGAGGTACAGTTACCACCATTTTAAGATTTAAAATAAAAATGAAACAAATAGCTGAAGCAAAACTGTGATACTCTTATTGTGAGTGCTCTCCCTTAAAGGAATGTGACCAATGGCAGTGATATGTTTTGCCAATATGGAATTATTTTAGAACAATACAGTAATCTTTTATTTGGGATTTTAGTCATTTTGATAATGGAATTTATTAAAATTTAAACAGTGCAGAAACTGGCATCAGTTTCCTTATTTGTAAATTAAGTGGCTTCAATAGATCCTCTCTGGGGACTTTTCCTACTCAAATATTTTGTGATTTAAAAATTTTTCAGTTTTGTTCACCTTTTGATATAGTTAATTAACAGAGATATGACTAGTTAGTAGAAAAAAAATCAGGAGAATAATCTAGGAATTACCACAATTTACAAACTGGAAAATCAGTCCTTTAGTAGACAATGAACCGTGTAATTTTTTTATGAAGTTATTTCCATTCCTTTGATATTTACATATATTTTAATGGCTTTGTTCTTATATTTCAGAGAAATTGCAATCATATGAAACTTTAGAGGTTTTTTTCAAAGAAGTATTACAAATTCTTTTAACAAGTTTTATGAAAAATTGCTTTCAAAACCTGAATTATTAAAATTAATATTAAATCTCTAAAGATATATTTTTCAGCAGATGGGAGAATACTTAGACTATTAAACCTAATTCATAAATCACCATCTAGAGTAATGAGACTTTAATGTTCTCTTCAGTTTTTCCATTAACTTAAAGTGTCCAGGGCTTCAGATAAGTTATTTTGCTACAATCACTGTGGGACAAATATATATGATTCTGTTGCTATGGAGAACTTACTCCTTAAATATGTGTTTTCCCTTCTGTATTGAGATCTCTAATTCCTTTCTATATTCCCATAATCTAACATATCAAAGACTATAAGTATTCTAAAACTTTTTTATTATGATTATTGATATATAAAATATGTATCATAGATTATGGTAATATTAAAAATGAAGAATTAAAAGTTGAGCTTTTTTTAAGGTAAAAAATATTGTCGCTACCAAGAATCAGAGCCCATCATTAATTCTAAAAGCTACTGAATCATTTATGTCATGATCCAGATATGATAACGGCCTGATTTATATAACTTGATGGAAAAATTGGAAATTTGAATTTTAAATGTCGAAGTCAGAGTTCCCAGAAGTGATGTGTCTGAATATTTAGTACCACAAAATGCTCCAAGAAGATAAATTTGAGAAATGCATTCTTAGAGATTCAGCATGTATGTTATATACATCTTGCAGTTATGAAAGTGGTTTAATCTGGTTTAATACAACACTTTGCTAATGATATTGAAATAGTTATTTTCATAATTAAAATATTAGTTGATTTTGAAAATTGTGCTACCTAACTCTGAGAAATATTGCAATATGTCAATAATCCAAACTTTTATGATGACATATTTTTGCACTTTACTCCTAAGGATTGTCAATATTTTGATCAAATGTTGAACATACCTTTAAAAGGTGAATAAGTAGAATTATTTCTAGATTTTTAAATTTGCCAATCACATAGTATGATTGGTTTCTAAAAATAAAGCCAGAAGATTGAACATAATATTTTGGAGGATAATTTGACAATAGATGGACTAAGTAATCTGAAAATCCTCCCAATAAAAATACTAAAATATAAAGTAAAATAAGATAAATACATTTTAAAGCATCGCAGAATTGCAATAAAGTAAGGAGAATCCTCTTGGGTCACAGATAAAGGTGGCACATGAAGCAGGCTTTTGTGGGTAGGTGAACCCTAGGAGAAAATCTGTGAGCTGATTTTGTTGGAGCCCTGAAAAAGGAGGGCTAAGGGAGAAGTGTGTGTGTGTGTGTGTGTGTGTGTGTGTGTGTGTGTGTGTCGGGGGGGGTGGGGTAGTTTGGATTTTAATGGTAATCCAGCTACAGTGTCTTCTGATGATGGGCACATGCAATCATATTCTATATATTGGAGATCTGCACTTTAGTGAAATGGGTGGCTTAGAAAAATCTGCTTACTTGGACAATGAGATGATAGGAAGCTTGTTGGGATAGGCGTAGGCTCTTAGGCCATTGTATGGAAATAATCTGATCCTCTGCGGATTTGATAGCCAGGATCAGCCCTCACACAAGTTTGGGTTTTGAGTATGAACTACCTGTGAGGTCCAGGAAACCCCAAGCTAACGAATTAAATCACGAGTGGTCTCTACATCACACCTACTATGATGGTTATAATCAATAAAGTGGAAAGTATCAAGTGTTAGCCAGGATGTGGAGAAATTGGAACCCTCATACATTATGGTGGGAATGTAAAATGGTGGAGCTGCTGGGGTAAACAGTTTGATGGTTCCTCCAAAAGTTAAACACAGATCTACCGTATGACCCAGTAATTCCATTCCTAGGTACATATCTAAACAAATTAAAAGCAAGGACTTAAGTATTTGTACACCAATTTTTATAACAGCATTATCCAAAACAGCTGAAAGGTAGAAACAACCTTAAGTGTCTATCAACAGATGAATGGATAAACAAAATGTGGTATATACATACAGTGGACTATTTATTATTCAGCCACGAAAAGGAATGAAATCTTAATATATGCTACAACATGCATAGACTCTGAAAACATTATTTTAAGTGAAATAAGCCAGACAGAGAAGGACAAATATTGTATGATTCCGCTTATATGAGGTACCTAGAATAGGCAAATTCCTAGATACAGAAAATAGAGATTACCTGAGGTTGTGGGAGGGAAAAATGGAAAGTTATTGTTTAATGGATACAAAATTTATGCTGGAGATGAAGAAAAAGTTTTGGGCATAAAAGTGGTTCACACAACACTGTGAATGTATTTAATGTCACTGAACTGTATATTTACAAATGGTTAAAATGATAAATATTTTGTTGTGTATACTTTACCAAAATTAAAAAAAAAATGGTCTGAGACTGGTGGTCACCTTGAAGCACTTGAAGGGAGCATATACAAAACATCCTCAGAGGGACTTCCTCTCTCATTTTGAACTGTGCAGGTATTAGGTCTCAATGAAGATAAACCCACAATTTAAATTGTAGAACATATGAGGAAATATTTACTCCATGAGCTAGAATCAACAGATCAGAAAACATCAAGATTATATCCCTAAGAATTTCAGCCAACACAACTCATTCTCAAACGTAATAAAAGAAATAAGAAGACAATGGAAGAATACCTTCAGAATATCAAGAGGATATAACTGTAATCTGGAATTCTACCTCAGTTAAATTTTCACACAAGTGTCAAAATGAATTATTGTCATCAATAAGATCTTATTGTTGTCAGTAAGATGTGAGAGTTTCAAATTGTTAAAAGGTGTTTTTGCATTTTTACAAATCTCTTTATTGTCTGACTTGACTGTCTGGCTGGATTTACACATCTGCTTCTGCATTCAACCTCATGCAATATCACGCACTATCTAGCCTCTGGAAAACCACAGTACACTCATGAATGAATGAGAATGACAAAAACAATGTCTTAGTAATAATTAAAAAGAGTTTCTCAGTATGGTATTAATATAAAAACAGACACATAGACCAATGGAACAGAATTGAGAGCCCAAGAAATAATCCCACACATACAGGGCCAATTAATATTTAACAAGGCAGCCAAAAATACTCAATGGGGAAAGGATAGTGGTGATACTTCAATAAATGGTGTTGAAAAAGCTGGATATTCACATGCAAAAGAATGAAATTGGACCCCTATCTTAATGCCATTCACAAAAATTAACTCAAAATGGATTAAGGACTTTTATATATAGGAACTGAAACTATAAAAATCCTAGAAGAAAACATAGGGGAAAGTCTGCTTGACATTGGATTGGCAATGGATTTTTTGGGATATGACATCTAAAGCACAAGCAACAAAAGTAAAAATCAACAATTGGGACTACATCAAGTGAAAAAGTTTCTGCACTACAAAAGAAACAATCAAGAAAATGTAAAGGCAACCTGCAGAATGGGGGAACATATTTGCAAACCATACATCTGATAAGGGATTTATATCCAAAATATAAGGAACTCACACAATTCAATCGCAAGACGCAAAAATCTGATTAAAAAATGGGCAGAGAGCCTGAATAGACATTTTTCCAAAGACATACAAATGGCCAAGTACATGAAAAAATGCTCAATATCATTATTGAGGAAATGCAAATCCAAACCACAATGAGATATCACCTCACACCTATTAGAATGTCTGTTATCCAAAAGATGAGGTAATACATACGGTGAAGATGTGGAGAAGAGGGAATCTTTGTGCACTGTTGGTGGAAGTGTAAATTATCGGTACAGCCATTATTGAAAGCTGGCAATATGGAGGTTCCTGAAAAACAAACAAACAGCTATGACATGATCCAGCCCTATACCAGCCCAAATGGACTAAGATATCCACCACCACCAAAGGTTCTTGGGGACCCTCATGGGTTCAGACCGCAATTTGAAAATCATACTTTGAGAATGAGATTATATGATTGCATTAAAAATACAGCTATGTGCTGTTCTTAAGAAAAATATCTTAAACATAAGGAGAAGTTGAAAGTACAAGGGTGACAAAAGATAGACCAAAAAACATGTATGTGTATTAGAATCAGGCTTGGCAGACTTTAAGGCAAAATGTATTACTGAAGATAAAGAGGATAACAATATTATGAGTAATATTCTTTGAGAGCATCTACTAACCCTAAACTTCTAACGTACCTAATAAATTAGCCCCTAGATATATAAAAAAAACAAATTTGACAAATTCATAATCTTAGAAAAGTATGTTACCACATAGTGGAATATGTTAACATGTATCTGTGTGTAATTACTAGGTTCTCAGACAAGTGAACAACAAAATAAACCAGCTTGTTCTGATTGACCTACGGATATGCCGGCACTCCTACTAATGCCAGATATTTCATAAAGTGTGTGAATTTAACCTGCATAATGATGAAGGTTAAAACTGTGGCTCTCACAGCCTATGTTCCCACTGAGATGCTTCCTAATAAAGATTGAGTTAATTTGGGGGGAAGTAATTTAGGCACCCTAGGATTCTTAATTAACTCTTGAGCTATCGAGATGCTTTATTGCACTCGTTAGGAAATATTGTTTGGATGACTGCTGTAAAGATGTTATACTTATTCAAAATAAATGTAGCTTGCTTCCAATAAAGAATAGCGAGGAACCTTCTCCATGCTTAAGAACGTGGAAGTAAAGAAATACGATTGCCTCTCAGGGATAAATTATTATTTTTTTAATAGTTAATGCCATACTTTTTTAAATTAGTTAGTTAATTTATTTATTTATTGGCTGTGTTGCGGCTTTGATGCTGCACACGGGCTTTCTCTAGTTGCTGTGAGCAGGGCTACTCTTTTTATTTTATTTTTTTTTTTTTGGGGGTACACCAGATTCAATCAACTGTTTTTACACACATATCCCCATATTCCCTCCCTTCCTTGACGCCCCCCCCTCGATTCCCCCCCACCCTCCCTGCCCCAGTCCTCTAAGGCATCTTCCATCCTCGAGTTGGACTCCCTTTGTTATACAACAACTTCCCACTGACTATTTTACAGTTGGTAGTATATATATGTCTGTACTACTCTCCCGCTTCTTCTCAGTTTCCCCTTCACCCCCCGCCCCCTCCCATACCTCGAGTTCTCCAGTCCATTCCCTGTATCTGCTTCCCTGTTCTTGTCACTGAGTTCATCAGTACCATTTTTAGATTCCGTATATGTGAGTTAGCATACAATATTTGTCTTTCTCTTTCTGACTTACTTCACTCTGTATGACAGATTGTAGTTCTATCCACCTCATTACATATAGCTCCATCTCATCCCTTTTTATAGCTGAGTAATATTCCATTGTATATATATGCCACATCTTCTGTATCCATTCATCTGTTGATGGGCATTTAGGTTGCTTCCATGTCCTGGCTATTGTAAAGAGTGCTGCAATAAACATTATGGTACAAGTTTCTTTTGGGATTATGGTTTTCTTTGGGTATATGCCCAGGAGTGGGATTACTGGATCATATGGTAGTTCTATTTGTAGTTTTTTAAGGAACCTCCAAATTGTTTTCCATAGTGGCTGTACCAACTTACAGTTCCACCAACAGTGCAGGAGAGTTCCCTTTTCTCCACACCCTCTCCAACATTTGTTGTTTCCAGACTTTGTGATGATGGCCATTCTGATTGGTGTGAGGTGATACCTCATTGTGGCTTTGACTTGCATTTCTCTGATGATGAGTGATGTTGAGCATCTTTTCATGTGTTTGTTGGCCATCTGTATGTCTTCTTTGGAGAAATGTCTATTTAGGTCTTCTGCCCATTTGTGGATTGGGTTATTTGCTTTTTTGGTATGAAGCTGCATGAGCTGCTTGTATATTTTGGAGGTTAATCCTTTGTCCGTTGTTTCATAGGCAATTATTTTTTCCCATTCTGAGGGTTGCCTTTTAGTCTTGTTTATGGTTTCTTTTGCTGTGCAAAAGCTTTTAAGTTTCATGAGGTCCCATTCGTTTATTCTTGATTTTATTTCCATGATTCTAGGAGGTGGGTCCAAAAGGATGTTGCTTTGATGTATGTCAAAGAGTGTTCTGCCTATGTTTTCCTCTAGGAGTTTGATAGTGTCTGGCCTTATATGTAGGTCTTTAATCCATTTGGAGTTTATTTTTGTGTATGGTGTTAGGAAGTGTTCTAATTTCATTCTTTTACATGTTGCTGTCCAATTTTCCCAGCACCACTTATTGAAGAGGCTGTCTTTTTTCCATTGTATACTCGTGCCTCCTTTGTCAAAGATAAGGTGCCCATATGTGTTTGGGCTTACTTCTGAGTTCTCTATTCTGTTCCATTGATCTTCCTTTCTATTTTTGTGCCAGTACCATACTGTCTTGATCACTATGGCCTTGTAGTATAGTTTGAAGTCAGGAAGCCTGATTCCACCAACTCCATTTTTCCTTCTCAAGATTGCTTTGGCTATTCGGGGTCTTTTGCGTTTCCATACAAATCGTAAGATTTCTTGCTCTAGTTCTGTGAAAAATGCCATTGGTACTCTGATCGGGATTGCATTAAATCTGTAAATTGCTTTGGGTAGTACAGTCATTTTCACGATGTTGATTCTTCCAATCCAGGAACATGGTATATCCCTCCATCTGTTTATGTCATCTTTGATTTCTTTCATCAATGTCTTAAAGTTTTCTGCATACAGATCTTTTGCCTCCTTAGGCAGGTTTATTCCTAGGTATTTTATTCTTTTGGTTGCAATGGTGAATGGGAGAGTTTCCTTAATTTCTCTTTCTGCTCTTCCGTTGTTCGTGTATAGGAATGCAAGAGATTTCTGTGCATTAATTTTGTATCCTGCTACTTTACTAAACTCATCAATGAGTGCTAGCAGTTTTCGGGTAGAGTCTTTAGGGTTTTCTATATATAGTATCATGTCATCTGCAAAGAGTGATAATTTTACTTCTTCTTTTCCAATTTGGATTCCTTTAATTTCTTTTTCTTCTCTGATTGCTGTGGCTAACACTTCCAAAACTATGTTGAATAACAGTGGTGAGAGTGGACACCCTTGTCTTGTTCCTGTTCTTAGAGGGAATTCTTCCAGTTTTTCTCCATTGAGAACAATGTTGGCTTTTGGTTTGTCATATATGGCTTTTATGATGTTGAGGTAATTTCCTCCTATGCCCATTTTCTGGAGAGCTTTTATCATAAATGGATGTTGAACTTTGTCAAAAGCTTTTTCTGCATCTATTGAAATGATCATATGGTTTTTATCCTTCAGTGTGTTGATATGATGTATCACGTTGATTGATTTGCGTATATTGAAGAATCCTTGCATCCCAGGGATAAACCCCACTTGATCGTGGTGTATGATTTTTTTAATGTGCTGTTGCAGTCTGTTAGCTAGTATTTTTTTGAGGATTTTTGCATCTATATTCATCAGTGATATTGGTCTGTAGTTTTCTTTTTTTGTGACATCTTTGCCTGGTTTTGGTATCAGGGTGATGGTAGCCTCATAGAATGAGTTTGGGAGTGCTCCGCCTTCTGCAATATTTTGGAAGAGTTTGAGAAGGATAGGTGTTAGCTCTTCTCGAAATGTTTGATAGAATTCGCCTGTGAATCCATCTGGTCCTGGGCTTTTGTGTGTTGGGAGATTTTTAATCACTGCCTCAATTTCTGTACTTGTGATTGGTCTGTTCATGGTTTCTATTTCTTCCTGGTTCAGTCTTGGAAGATTGTATTTTTCTAAGAATGTATCCATTTCTTCCAGGTTATCCAATTGATTGGCATATAGTTGCTTGTAGTAGTCTCTCATGATGTTTTGTATTTCTGAGGTGTCCGTTGTGACTTCTCCTTTTTCATTTCTAATTCTGTTGATTTGCATCTTCTCCCTTTTTTTCTTGATGAGTCTGGCTAATGGTTTATCAATTTTGTTAATCTTCTCAAA
The DNA here is from genome assembly GCF_030028045.1 of Hippopotamus amphibius kiboko. Taxonomy (NCBI): domain Eukaryota; kingdom Metazoa; phylum Chordata; class Mammalia; order Artiodactyla; family Hippopotamidae; genus Hippopotamus; species Hippopotamus amphibius. The sequence goes on along the minus strand of NC_080198.1, from coordinate 70,993,465 downwards.
GAACCAGCTTTTAGTTTTATTTATTTTTCTTATGGTTTCTTTCCTTTCTTTTTCATTTATTTCTGCTCTGATCTTTACGATTTCTTTCCTTCTGCTCACTTTGGGGTTTCTTTGTTCTTCTTTCTCTAGTTGTTTGAGGTGTAAGGTTAGGTTGTTTATTCGATCATTTTCTTGTTTCTTAAGGTAGGACTGTATTGCTATAAACTTCCCTCTTAGAACTGCTTTTGCTGCGTCCCATAGGTTTTGGGTTGTTGTGTTTTCGTTGTCATTTGTTTCTAGATACTTTTTGATTTCCTCTTTGATTTCTGTAGTGATTCCTTGGTTGTTTAATAGTGAATTGTTTAGCCTCCATGTGTTTGTATTTTTTGCAGTTTTTTTCCTGTAATTGATATCTAGTCTCATGGCGTTGTGGTCTGAGAAGATGCTTGATATGATTTCAATTTTCTTGAATTTGCTGAGGTTTGATTTGTGACCCAAGATGTGATCTATCCTGGAAAATGTTCCGTGTGCACTTGAGAAGAACGTGTAGTCTGTCGTTTTTGGATGGAATGTCCTATAGATATCAATGAAGTCGAGATGGTCTAATGTGTCATTTAAAGCTTGTGTGTCTTTATTTATTTTCTGTTTGGATGATCTGTCCATTGATGTAAGTGGGGTGTTCAAGTCTCCCACTATGATTGTGTTCCTGTCGATGTCCCCTTTTATAGCTGTTAGCATTTGCCTTATGTATTGAGGTGCTCCTATATTGGGGGCATAGATATTTACCATTGTGATATGTTCTTCTTGGATGGATCCCTTGATCATTATGTAGTGTCCTTCCTTGTCTCTTGTAATAGTCTTTACTTTCAAGTCTAATTTGTCTGATATGAGTATTGCTACTCCAGCTTTCTTTTGACTTCCATTTGCATGGAATATCTTTTTCCATCCCTTCACTTTCAGTCTATATGTATCCCTTGGTCTGAAGTGGGTTTCTTGTAGGCAGCATATAGAAGGGTCTTGTGTTTGTATCCATTCAGCCAGTCTGTGTCTTTTGGTTGGAGCATTTAATCCATTTACATTTAAAGTGATTATTGACATGTGTGTTCCAATGACCATTTTCTTAATTGTTTTGGGTTTGTATTTGTAGGTGTTTTCCTTTTCTTGTGTTTCCTACTTAGAGAAGTTCCTTTAGCACTTGTTGTAAGGCTGGTTTGGTGGTGCTGAATTCTCTTAACTTTTGCTTGTCTGGAAAGCTTTTGATTTCTCCCTCAAATCTGAATGAGATTCTTGCTGGGTAAAGTATTCTTGGCTGTAGGTTTCTCTCTTTCAGGACTTTCAGTATATCCTGCCATTCCCTTCTGGCCTGCAGAGTTTCTGTAGAAAGGTCAGCTGTTATCCTTATGGGTTTTCCCTTATATGTTATTTGTTGCTTTTCTCTTGCTGCTTTTAATATTTTTTCTTTGTGTTGAATTGTCGTTAGTTTGATTAATATGTGTCTTGGTGTATTTCTCCTTGGGTTTATTCTGTATGGGACTCTCTGTGCTTCTTGGACTTGGTTCATTATTTCCTTTCCCATGTTGGGGAAGTTTTCCACTAGAACCTCTTCAAATATTTTCACAGACCCTTTCTTGTTTTCTTCTTCTTCTGGGATGCCTATAATTCGAATGTTGGTACGTTTAAGGTTATCACTGAGGTCTCTGAGGCTGTCTTCTAGTCTTTTTATTTTTTTATCTTTTTCCTGCTCTGTGGCGTTTATTTCTTCCATTCTATCTTCCAACTCACTTATTCGTTCTTCTGCCTCAGTCATTCTGCTGGTTAGAGCATCTAGAGTATTTTTAATTTCAGTTATTTTGTTATCCATTGCTGTTTGTTTTTCTGAGTTCTTATGAACTGTTTCTTGTACTTTCTCTAATTTGTTATCGAGATTTTGTATCATTTTTACTATCATTACTCTAAATTCTTTTTCAGGCATTTTTCCTATTTCCTCCTCATTTATTTGGTCTTGTGGGTTTTTTTCCTGCTCCTTTGCCTGCATGGTGTTTCTTTGTTTCCTCATGGTTGTCCAAGCTTTTGGGGTTGCTTGTCCTGGTGATAGAGGTGTTTATATAAGACGGTCCAAGCCTCAGACTAATGTCCAAGTATTGGATTAGACGAATATTCAGTCGGCTATGTCAGGTTCTCCGCAGCCCTTTCCGGTGTCCGAGGCCGTCTGCTGGTGTTCAGCTGGTTCTCTGTGGGAATGACTGTGTCCTTCCGTGCATTCCCAATGCATCTGTGGAGAGGGATGCACTCCACGTCTCTCTACTTCGCCGCCATCTTTTTCTCTCTCAGCAGGGCTACTCTTCATTGTGGTGCCCGGGCTCCTCATTGCAGTAGCTTCTCTTGTTGCAGAGCACAGGCTCTAGGCACTCGGGCTTCAGTAGTTGTGGCACATAGGCTCAATAGTTGTGGCTCATGGGCTCTAGAGCGCAGGCTCAATAGTTGTGGTGCATGGGCTTAGTTGGCCTGTGGCATGTGGGATCTTCCTGGAGCAGGGATTGAACCTGTATCCCCTGCATTGGCAGGGAGATTCTTAACCACTGCCCCATCTAGGCAGTCCCAGATATAAATTATTACATCAGTTCATACTGGATCAGAAAAGAGATATTCCAAGAGAAAAACAAATATTGTATGCTAACTCATATATACGGAATCTAAAAAAATTTTTTTAAAAATGGTACTGATGAACCCAGTGACAGAACAAGAATAAAGATGCAGACGCAGAGAATGGACTGGAGGACATGGGGTTGGGGGGTGGGGGGCGAAGGGGAAGCTGGGACGAAGTGAGAGAGTGGCATAGACATATATATACTACCAACTGTAAAATAGATAGCTAGTGGGAAGTTGCTGTATAACAAAGGGAGATCAACTCAATGTTGGGTGATGCTTTAGAGGGCCGGGGGGGGAGGGTGGGGGGACATCGCGGGAGGGAGGGAATATGGGGATATGTGTATAAGTACAACTGATTCACTTTGGTGTACCTCATAAGCTGGTACAGGAGTGTAAAGCAATTATATTCCAATAAAGAGCTTAAAAAAATAAGAAAAGAGATATTCAAGAACTCACTTTAAATGAATCAGATAATAATTTACTGGGCATTGTTTTAAATGTTTTACTCATAAACTGCACTGTTAGGCTTACCCATAACCTTATTGAAAATTTTAATACATTGAAGAAAAGACTATCATACTAAAGAATATCATGCCCCTTTTAGGAAAGGAAAGTTTTTAAGTAATTTTTCCCAGAGTGTCCCTAGCACTAACCAGGAAAAGCTTGCCTTGGCTAACAAATCTGATGATGTGGCCCTTGCTACATACCTAGTGGGGTAGCTGGGTAACCCTGGTCATCCAGGGGAGACAACTTATCTTGCTCTGATTCTTTGCTTTTTCTTTTTTTTTTTTTTTTTTTTTTTTTTTTTGCTTTTTCAAGAGATGTTTTCAACTATAGCTATATTCACCTATAATTTACAAATCATAATTTGACCACAAGACATAATTGTTCTCTGTAAAATGAAAGTAACATTCTTTAAAAAACAATACCAGTTGTTTCTGAATTTGGTTACCATGAATCAATTCCCCAGAGTCTGATTTGCTTACATGTACCAGAAATCAAAATCCCAGACATCCAAAGCTGAACTGGAATGAGATGATGGTCCTGAGGTTCTCCTGACTGCGTGGGCCTGTTGGGAAGCCAACAGATCTCTCCTGAGAGGTAACTGACCTCACTGCCATGTGTTGTATCCTCATTGCAACACTTATTACGCCAAGTATGGACATGCTCTGGCTCATCCTGTGTTTGGTCATTTGATGAGAATAAATCAGTACCTTTCCCCCTACTGTTTTTCATAGATTTGACAACAAATACATTGGACCCCTAGTACACTGTTAGGACGGCAGAGAGTTAAGGTGAAATAGAAATTCCCAGGCTGCCAACATTTTAATACTGTAGAAATGAGTAAACAAGTAAGCAATAGTACGAGACTTTTGTAAGTGAGGATTCTACAAGGGATGAAGAAAATGGCTGTGGTGTTCAGAGGAGATAGAAATCACCTCTGCTAGAGGGGAAAGACAATGGGGGAGGTAGTATGTAAAACAACCTTGAAGAATTGTGACTGCTAAAGCAGTGTTTTCAAATCTATTTAAAAATTCTTTCTTCTCCCCAACACATATACTTAAACCCCCTTGGTGGCTTCCTACTGTTCAAGAACAAAAAGGCTAGAGTATTTAGCATGCGTGTTTCTCCAGCTTTAATTGATCCTGCGCCCTCTAGTACTCTGGTCTTCTTTTGGCTCCTGTAGCATGCCGTGCTCCCTCCTGCTGTAACGATTTTGGACATGCCACTCACTCCCTCTGCCTGAAACCCATTCACCCACCATCTCATCTGTATTTCCCAGTTTGCTCTTCTAAAGTCTCTTGATGTCAATTAAAAATTTATCTCATCAAAGTCTACTTGTTATGTTATAAATGAGATCCACTTGTTAAATGCTGTCATGTACCATCTCACTTCTATTCCCAGTGTGTGTGTCGTGCTGTTTCACACTTCTAATTACACGTTCCTGTGTGATTATTTGATTTGTCTGAACCCAGATACTCCAGACTATAAACTCAGAGATGAAACCTTATCTGCTTTTTTTTTTGGATTGGATGCTTACCAGCCTGAATACAGTCACCCATCACCTGACCCCTGGTTGCTATGCAATAAATATTTATTGAATGAATGAGAAATGCAGAAAAGCAGAAGTTGTTCAGATCATGGGCAAAGTGCAAACCAAAATACAGAGGTGGAAAGAGCTGCCCAAGCTCAAGGACATAGGAAATTTTGTTTTGTTTTGTTTTTGTATAAATTTATTTATTGGCTGCGGTGGGTCTTTGTTGCTGCGCACGGGCTTTCAAGTGGGGGCTACTCTTCTTTGCAGTGTACAGGCTTCTCAAGTGCAGTTGCTTCTCTTGTGGAGCACAAGGCTTCAGGCCTGTAGGCTTCAGTAGTTGTGGCGCACGGGCTTAGTTGCTCCGCGGCATGTGGGATCTTCCTTGACCAGGGCTTGAACCCGTGTTCCGTGCATTGGCAGGTGGATTCTTAACCACTGCGCCCCCAGGAAAGCCCCCAGGAATTTATGTTTTAATAGCAGAGAGTTATTACTGAACTGCAGGGTATACGGGAAGGAGTTAATGCGGCAGGAAGCAGCTAATCCTCACTAAAAACACTCCTTGCTACTGACCAGATTCTTGACAACAAAAATGGGTTGTTTTTCAAGTGGTAGAAAAGTGTACCAAAGGTTGAATCATTTAGAGAAACAATTAGTAATGTTTCAAATGTATTTGTTAGTGGATTGTATGAAATATGGTCCAGATCAAGTACCAATGCAAAACCAAAGCCTTGACAGAAATGAACAAAGCACCTTGTCTACGCATGCATTGACATTGTTAGGTTTTCAGAAAGAACTGTATTCTTAGAGCAAACCGTGAGTAGATATGGTTTCCTTTTTTAAAAAGGGTATTAATGTAAAATTTACATACAGTGAAATGCACAGATCATAAGAGCATAATTTGAAGAGTTTTGACAAATTCACGTAAATCTAACCCACATCATTTTCAAGATAATTGAAATTTTCCTTCCTCCCAATTTCTTCTTGTCCCTTCCCAGTCAACTCCCTTTCCTATAGGAAACTACTACTGTGAACTAAACCCATAAAGTAGTTTTGCCTGTTCTGCATCTTCATATCAATGAATCTGGTTTCTTTCGCTCAGAGTATTTTGGAGATTCATTCCTGTTGTTGCATACAGCAGTGGTTCATTCCTTTGTGTCACTTCACAGTATTCCGTTGTCTGAATATAGCACAGTTTGTTTACTTACTTTCCTTTTGACATACATTTGGATTGTTTCCATTTAGGGCTTACTGTGAATAAATGATATGAATTATAAATATTAACTTCATATCAACTTGTGAATAAATTTGCCATGAACATTCTTGTACACACATTTGTGGACATACATTTACATTAATTTCAGGTATATATCCAGGGAATTGATGGGACATAGGTAGGAATTTAAGGCTATAAGAAACCTCACAGCTGTCTTCCAAATCTTGTGACATTTTACCCTCTCACTAGCGATGTGTGAGAGTTCTGGTTGTTGCCACCAACACTTGGTATTGTCATTGCTTTTCATTTGAGTCATCCTAGTATGTGTGTAGTGGTATTGCATTTGGGGTTTAATTTTAATTTCCCTGATAAACGTGTTAAGCACTTTTCATGTCTTACTTGTCATTTGTATATTTTTCCTTTGTAAAGTATCTGTTCAATCTTTTGCCAGTTTTTTTTCACATGAGGTTGTCTTATTGTTAGTGATTTGTAGGACTTATTTATGTATTCTGGAAACAAGTTCTTTGTCTGATATATATTTTGCAAAGATTTTCTCCTGGTCTGTGGCTTGCTTATTAATGTTCTTAATGGTGTCTCTGGTGAGCAGAAGTTTTTAATTTGAATGAAATCTAGTTTTTTTTCTGTTTTGTTTTTTTATTGTTAGCGCTTTCTGTCTTCTAAGAAGTGTTTGCCTAAATCAAGTTGGCAAAGAAATTCTCCTAAAATTTTCCTAGATGTATCAACATTTTAGCTTTTGCTTTTAGGTTCATGATCTTAAGTAAGTGTGGGTTTCTTTCTGCGATTTTTATGCCTTTCCCTTGATCAACTTGTCTGTCCTTATGCCAATACTGCACTAGTTTGATTACTATAAATTTATAGTATTTCTTGAACAAGTACTGTAAATTCTCCAATCTATTTCTCCTTTTTCAAGATTAGTTTTCTAGATATTTTGCATTTCATATACATTTTGGAACCAACTTACCAGTTTCTAAAAGCAAAACAAATTTTAAAAAGCCTGCTGGGATTGTGATTGGGACTGCATTCAATCTACAGATCAATTTGGGAAAAAATAACATTTTAGAAATATTGAGCTTTCCAATTCATAGATGTTTATTTCTCTTTTAGTGCAGGTGTTCTTTAATTTTTTCTCAGCTATGATTAGTAGTTTTTTAGTGAGGAGCTCTTGCACATATTTTACTAAGTTTATCTCTGAGTATTGTATTTTTTATATTTTTAATATTATTATATATGATGGTTTTAAATTTCATTTTCTGAGTACTCATTACTAACATCTCAAAAAACAATTGATTTTTGTATTTGACCTGTATTGGTATCCTGTAACCTTGCTAAAGGTACATAAGAGTTCTAGAAGTTGTTTTGTAGATTCTTTGGCATTTTCTATATAAACAATTATATGTAAATAAGGGAGAGTTTTAGTTTTTTCTTTCCAATGTTTATACTTTTTTTCCCATATTGTTTCATTGGCTAGAACTTCAAGAAAAATGTTGAATAGAAGTGGTGAGCGTGGACATCTCTTGCTTGTTCCCAATCTTAAAAAGAAAGCCTTCAGTCCTTTACCATCAAATATACTTTTAACTGTAGGTTTTCTACAAATATCTCTTATAAGAGTCTATTCCTAAAGTGTTAACCTTTTTTTTATCATGAAGAGATGTTGACTTTTTTCTGTATCTATTGAGATGATCATACAATTTTCCATTTTAATGTTTATGTGGTTAACTGTATTAATTGATTTTCTGGTGTTGAACTAACTTTGCCTTCCTGTGAAAAATTTCACTCAGTTGTGGTATATTTTCTTTTTTATACATTGCTAGATTTAATTACTAATATTTTGTTAAGGACTTTTGTGTCTATGTTCATGAGAGATATTGGTCTATAAATTTTTTTTTTTGTAATGTCATTATCTGGTTTTGGTATCAAGATTATCCGAGCCTCATACAATGAGTTGGAAAGTATTTCTTCTCCTTCTATTTTCTGAAAAAAATTGTTTAGAATTAGTATTATTTCTTCCTTACATGCTAGTAGAATTCACCAGAGACTCCAGATTAGCCTGGAATTTTCCTTGAGGGAAAGCTTCTGATTACAAATTCAAAGCGATGTTGTAGTACTCAGATTTTCTAACTTCTTGTGTCTGTTTTGGCAATTTGTGTCTCCTCCCCTCAGGTTTTTTCTTGCATTTGTCCTGAGTTGTCCAGTTTTTCAGCAAAAAATCTTTAATAATATTACTTTTTGATATTCAATGTATGCAGTTTCCCTAGTGACACCCTCTTTCATTCTTGATGCTAGTATTTTCCCCCCTCTTTTATTCTTGGTCAGTCTAGGTATAGGTTTATCAATTTTATTAATCTTTTCAAAGAATCAACTTTTGACTTTGTTGATTATCTCTAGTGTTTGTTTAAATTCTGTTTCATTGATTTCTGCTTCTATATTTATTATTTTCTTCCTTTTGTTTATTTGCATTTAATTTAGTTTTCTTTTTAAAGCTAAAGTTGAACTTACTTCTTCTCTTCTAATATAGAGCTATAAATTTCCCTTTAGCCGTATTGCACAAATTTGTACCTGTTTTGCTTTCATTATCATTTAGTTAAAAGTATTACCTAATTATTCTATGTTTTTTTTGGACCTATGGAAGTATTTAGAAATGTATTGCTTAATTTTCCAATATTTTGATATTTTCAAATATTTGATATCTGATATTTTGTGTTCATTGATTTTTTTAAATTTTATTTATTTATTTATTTATTTATTATCTATTTTATTGCCTGTGTTGGGTCTTTTTTTTTTTTTGCTGTGCTTGGGCTTTCTTTAGTTGCAGTGAGTGGGGGTTACTCTTCATTGTGGTGCGCGGGCTCCTCATTGCTGTGGCTTCTCTTGTTGCGGAGCACCGGCTCTAGGCACATGGGCTCCAGGAGTTGCAGCACATGAGCTCGATAGTTGTGACTCACAGGCTCTAAAGCGCAGGCTCAATAGTTGTGGCACACGGGGTTAGTTGCTCCGCGGTATGTGGGACATTCCTGGAGCAGGGCTCGAACCCGTGCCCCTGCATTGGCAGGTGGATTCTTAACCACTGCATCACCTAGGAAGCCGTGTTCATTGATTTTTAATTTAATTTTATTGTGGTCAGAGAGCATACTTTGCATGATTTTAATCTTATTACATTTTTTGAGACTTCTTTTTTGCTCAGTACAGGATTTTTCTTGGTGAATATTACATGTGCACTTTAAAGGAATATGTATTCTCTAGATGCTAGGTGTAGTATCCATAAATACAATCAGTTAGATTAAATTGGTTGATAATATTAAGTCTTTTATATTTTTTCTGATTTTTCAGTTTCCTTATTCTGTCAGTGACTGAGAGAGGAATGTTAAAATATCTAACTATAATTGTGGCTTTGTCAGTTCTCCCCTTTCATTTTTTTCATTTTTTTCAGTGTGTAGTTTGAAACTCTGTGCATTGGAAGAGGATTACGGCTTTTTTTTAAGCTCTTTATTGGAGTATAATTGCTTTACACTGTTGTACCAGTTTCTGCTGTACAACAAAGTGAATCAGCTGTATTTATGCATATATCCCCATATCCCCTCCTTCCTACGACTCCCTCCCACACTCCCTATCCCAGCCCTCTAAGTCCTCACCCATCATAGAGTTGAGGTCCCTGTGTTATACAGCAGCTTCCCACTATCTATTTTACATTTGGTAGTGTATATATGTCAGTGCTACTCTCTCAGTTTGTCCCAGCTTCCCCTTTGCCCCACCCTCTGTGTCCTCAATCTGTGCTCTACATGTGCCTCTTTATTCTTGCCCTGTCACTGGGTTCATCAGTACCATTCTTTTAGATTCCATATATGCATTAGCATACAGTATTTGTTTTTCTCTTTCTGGCTTACTTCGCTCTGTATGACAGTCTCTAGGTCCATCCACCTCACTATAAATAACTCAATTTCATTCCTTTTTATGGCGGAGTAATATACCATTGTCTATGTGTGCCACATCTTCTTTATCCATTCATCTGTTGGTGGGTATTTTGGTTACTTCCATGTCCTGGCTATTGTAAATAGTGCTGCAATGAACATTGTGATACATATTTCTTTTTGGATTATGGTTTTCTCAGGGTATATGCCCAGTAGTGGGATTGCTGGGTCATATGGTAGTTCTATTTGTAGTTTTTTAAGGAACCTCCAAACTGTTTTCCATAGTGGCTGTACCAACTTACATTCCCACCAACAGTGCAGGAGGGTTCCCTTTTCTCCACACCCTCTCCAGCATTTATTGTTTCTAGGTTTTCTGATGATGCCCATTCTGACCAGCGTGAGGTGATACCTCATTGTGGCTTTGACTTGCATTTCTCTAATGATTAGTGATGTTGAGCATCTTTTCATGTGTTCATTAGCCATCTGTGTGTCTTCTTTGGAGAAATGTCTGTTTATGTCTTCTGCCCATTTTTGGATTGGGTTGTTTGTTTTTTCGATATTGAGCTGCATGAGCTGCTTGTATATTTTCGAGATTAATCCTTTGTCCGTTGCTTTGTTGGCAAATATTTTCTCCCATTCTGAGGATTGTCTTCTTGTCTTGTTTATGATTTTCTTTTGCTGTGCAAAAGCTTTTAAGTTTCATGAGGTCCCATTTGTTTATTTTTTATTTTATTTCCATTATTCTAGGAGGTGGGTCAGAAAGGATCTTGCTTTGATTTATGTCATAGAGTGTTCTGCCTATGTTTTCCTCTAGGAGTTTGATAGTGTCTGGCCTTCCATGTAGGTCTTTAATCCATTTTGATTTTATTTTTTGTGTATGGTGTTAGGAATTGTTCTAGTTTCATTCTTTTACATGTAGCTGTCCAATTTTCCCAGCACCACTTATTGAAGAGGCTGTCTTTTCTCCATTGTATGTTCTTGCCTCCTTTGTCAAAGACAAGGTGCCCATATGTGCGTGGGTTTATCTCTGGGCTCTCTATTCTGTTCCATTGATCTTCCTTTCTATTTCTGTGCCAGTACCATACTGTCTTGATCACTGTAGCCTTGTAGTACAGTTTGAAGTCAGGAAGCCTGATTCCTCCAGCTCCATCTTTCCTTCTCAAGATTGCTTTGGCTATTCAGGGTCTTTTGTGTTTCCATACAAATAATAAAATTCCTTGTTTTAGTTCTGTGAAAAATGCCACTGGTAAACTGATAAGGATTGCATTGAATCTGTCAATTGCTTTGGATAGTATAGTCATTTTCACAATATTGATTCTTCCAATCTAAGAACATGGTATGTCCCTTCATCTGTTTGTATAGGATTTCTTGATAATTTGACTCTTTAGCATCTTGACGTGTACTTTTTTAACCCTTCGTGTGTTTATAAATGGCTGTTTTTAAAGACCTTACTTTCCAATGCCAACATCTGTGTCATCTTTGAGACTGTTTGTTTTGTCTATTGTTTCTCATGGTTACATATTATACCTTCCTATGTCTTCACACATCTAGTCATTTTTTATAGTCTGCAGGGAATTGTAGATGCTATATTATTGAGAATCTAGATTTTCTTGTTTTCATATAAAGATCATTGAGTTTCATACTTATGGGTAGGTAGTGTACTAGAGGGTCAGCTTGATCCTGTTGAGGCTTGGTTTAAGACTTTATTTTGTTGTGCTTGGGATGGCCTTAGTGTAACTCCCCTGAAGCAGATCCATTTTGGGCTCTCAACTAAATGCCCAGAATGTTCAGCAAGTTCTCTCCACCGTGGATAGTTGGAATTCCAGTTTTTCCTAGCATCATATTGTCTCCAGAATCATTATTCAACTCACAGCCCCCAGTAACTGTTTTGTTCAAGTCCTTGTAACATTTTGCCCTGTACATAGTATAAAGTAGTATTTGGCCCAGACTCAGTGGAATCCTGTGAAGATTTCTGTTCCTTTTCTGAACATCTTATTCCTCTCTGGTACCTTTCCAGCAAATTCCAGTTCCCTCAGCATCCCCAAACATTGATTTCTGTTTCCTCCAATCAGTATGATCACTGTTTTCTTTTTGGACTCAGCTTGCTTCCACTTCATTTTGGAAAGAGGGCTCCCAGGAAAAAATCAGAGTGAATGTGTAGCCTCATGCATTTCTCTTTTCTGAAGGATTATATCCCGTTCTTTCTGTTGTCCAGTGCCTAAAAGCAATAGCTTGACATGGTTTTTCCAGTTCTGTAGTTTTTTCTGGCTGTATTCTATCATGGCCAGAACTCAAAGTCCACATAGATGTTAAAATATTGTCCCCAGTACATCTTGTCTTTATAAAAACAATGTGGAGGTAATAATATAATAAAATGTTTGGAAGTGATTTATCAAAATAATATACATCTACTAACTTTCCTATATACATATTACCTGTGAAATGTTCTAGTTTAAAAAGAAAGCAACAAATAACAGAAATCTAACATGTGCCTAATTTACTTTAGGTTTTTCTCAACTGCTTCTCCTCCTCCTCCTCATCTTTCTTACCCATAATTTTTAACTTATCATTCTTCCACCTTTCAAGGTTTGTCCAGTTTGTTTCTGTCCACACTTACTCAGGGACATTAACCCTCTAGGGATGTGTGTCATTAGGAGCTCTTTGTTATTACTCTTTGCAAATAGTCTAACTTGATTTTAAATGTTCTGGGTCTAAACAGTTTTTACAATCTTCCAGAGACAACAAGTTTGAGGGCTTTTCTATCATCTCTCCTTGTTTCTGTCTCTTTTCTTTGCCATGAAGGAGGAATTCCCACGTAAAGGATGCTCTTGGTATCAACTGGGTGCCTTCCAGCTGCTTCTAGAGTATTGGTTGAGCTCTCTACTGCTGTTGAACGACTCCTTTAATTTTACTTTAAGCGATACACAAATAAAATGTAGATTATCTTTGTCAAACGGTTTTTCACAGATGCATCAATAGACTGGAAGTGTGGAAATCAGCATTAAGACGTCCAAAATGCTTATTTAAAGACTTGCAAAGTGTTGAGATAATGTGGTATTTCCAGACTGATGTCTAATGTTATAAATGTACACAATGTACCTTGCTTTCAAAAACTACTGGTTTCTGTATTCCCTTACATCTCAAGAATAGACTTATAAATATTTATTTAGCTCATGCTCTGTGTCTGGCACTGGGCTGGGACAGAGTAACTTCTTTTAGATAATTGACCAGAAGAAAATAGTCCCAGTAGGTTGCAAAAAGGTGATTCCTTTAGTATTTGATATTTATTTATTTATTTATTTATTTATTTATTTATTTATTTGCTGCATTGGGTCTTCATTGTGGTACACAGGCTTCTCATTGTGATGGCTTCTCTTGTTGCAGAGCACGCGCTCTAGGGTGTGCAGGCTTCAGTAGTTGCGGTGCAAGGGCTCAGTAATTGTGACTCAGGGGCTTAGTTGCTCCACAGCATGTGGGATCTTCCTGGACCAGGAATCAAACTCGTGTTCTCTGCATTGGCAGGTGAATTCTTAACTGCTGCACCACCAGGGAAGTCCATTTGATAATTATTTTAGTTGGCTGATGTGAATTTGAGGGGGGCCTAAAGGGCACATGCAAGAGGGAAAATACCTCTCCTAGCTGCATAGCAGAAGTCATAGAGAACAGGGAAAATGACACATGCCAATTTGTACCCAGTGATTTGATCTTGAAATCACCTTGTGCCTGTTCTTAATCTTCATTTGCTCTGCAATAGTAAGTTTGTGTATTATATCCAAAGTGAGCATAAGTGTTTGGAAAATTAAATTACTGCTCCATTGACTCTAAAAAGAGTCAATCTAAGACAACTAAATTTTATGTCACTATGAAAAAAAAAGACTTTTTTCCAAAAGTTTGTATTTAGAATTGGTAGGTTGTATTAAATAGTATTATAGTAGATTTATCCTAGACCAATGTGGAAATCCTCAATTAATTATGTGCGAGGATTCACAGTAAATATTAATAGTGAAAATAAACAACAGAAACTTAAATTGACAGTAAAAACCACACACAGCAAAACTACAAAATTTGAATGGAGAAATTTGGATTTGATAGATTTATGTCTGCAAAAGAACACTTGAAAAGGCAAAAGCTACAAAGTATAAAAGTGGATAGGACTTCCCTGCTGGCGCAGTGGTTAAGAATCTGCCTGCCAATGCAGGGGACACGGGTTTGAGCCCTGGTCCAGGAAGATCCCACATGCTGTGGAGCAACTAAGCCCATGTGCCATAACTACTGAGTCCATGTGCCGCATTTACTGAAGCCCGAGAGCCTAGAGCCTGTGGTCCGCAACCAAGAGAAGCCACCGCACTGAGAAGCCTGTGCACCACAACAAAGGGTAGCCCCTGCTTGCCACAACTAGAGAAAGCCCGCAGGCAGCAACAAATAACCAATGCAGCCAAAAATAAATAAATAAGTAAAAGAATACATTTAAAAAAAAGAGTGGATTTATGAGGGAATTCCCTTGTGGTCCAGGGGTTAGGACTCCATGCTTCCACTGCAGAGGGCACAGTTTCAATCCCTGGTTGGGGAACTAAGATCCCATGTGCCATGGCATGGCCAAAAAATAAAAAGTGGATATGGAAAACAAACTGATTAATCAAAGGAAAGCTTAATGTGAAATGTTATAGAAAGTAATGGATACCTGGTGAATATTTTCAAATAAAATTTCAATGAAGACAAAATTCTTATTTAAATATTTACATTTATAAAGAAATATCGACGCATTCTCAGGATTAAAACAGTGGGATCAATAAAAGGGGGACAGGTTAAACATCTTCTGCATGTGCAAAATACATCTAAAACAAGTTACATTGTTTATACAAAAGTGTAACAATTTTTCTAACATTTTTATTACAACATTTGCTCAGTCTTCTTAGTGATAGTTAAAATCATAGCTATTAAGATAGATGCTGTTAAATCTGAAAAAGTTGAAACCCAGTGTACAAATGTTCTGATAGTTATATCAAAGTGTATTGCATCCCTTGCTTTAAAAATTCTTCCGTATCTGGTGTAACTCTTCATTTTATGGAGTCATTCACATTTGCAAATACTCACTTGCAAAATGTATTTGAATTGAAATCAAACTTACCTGTCACGTCCTCAGCAGAGAATATCTAGGTCCCTTAAATGCAAGTGGGACTTGGTAAGTTCCCAAGATGCTTTGGTAAATTCCAAGGTGCCAGATAAGCTCAAATCCATTTTGGAAAAGGTGTTTTTCACATGTCCTGTCCCCTTCCCTGCTCCATTAGAGAGAATGTTAAATAATCTTGTTTTCTACAAAATTAAAGTTATATGAATACAAAGTACTAACATTCTGAAGTTCAGGGTAAAAATTAACCTCATGTAAGCTGTTTAGTGGGAGAGGTATGACATGAGTGGGAAAGTAATGACAAAAATGAGTAAGTATATGCATGTCTTATATGTAAGCTAAGAAGAGAAACCACACTCAGCACATTTTTAACGACAGGGCCATGAAACTGGAAAGACTTTGAAGGATATGATGTACAGTTCTTCTTAATGTGTATGTTGAAAATGGAATGCACTTCTCTGCCTTTAATTTAGTTCTTCTCCCGCAAAGCTAAGCACCAGCGAGAGGTTTATTTAAAAATGCATTTGTCATTGTACAATCCACAGATCACCCCATTTGAGTGTTTAAGTGACTCTTAGTCCCGTGTAACAGAAGAGAAATAAAACCACACCAGTATATCAAAGAAAGTATGTTTAATCTTCTAAACTTTATGTGCCAACTCCGTCATAAAGAAATGAAATAAAAATTTTACTTAAAAGTTATTTAAAACAGTAGCACACTTTTTCTTAAAAGATCAAATCATTCTAATGTTACACTGACCTGAAGAAACTATTGACAGAGAAAAATAATAAAAATGTATATATGAAATTTCCTGCCTATCAACAAAAAAGGGGGGAAAAGATACGAAGAGTGTGCAGAGGTCTTTTTTACAAATGGGAACATATACGCTAGCCAAAAGTCTTTATACAATATTAACTTTGATGAGTGTAGATAAGAGAAAGTGGAACATATCATTTTGCTCAATCCATTTACCACTTCACAGTATGGGCTAACCCATTTGTTTATACATGCTGTTAGTATTTTAAATTTGTGTCCTTTTTTTTTTTTGTAATTTTTAAGTGTTTGGTTTTTCTTTTCTTTCACTCATAATTATTTCTCCAAGTGTGAAACTTTTTATATATTTTTTTTGTATCACTGCTTCCATCAGTACAGAGCCTGATTTTGATTATCTAGTTTATTTACGCTCCATGCAGGAGGAAAATTACCCCCATATATTAAGACCTCTGTAGATTTAGTAGAAAAAGCATCCCCAGCAGCTCTTGAGACATAGCAGCTGTGAGTTCCTAAGAGTAAATTGAGTGAAATTAAAGCACAGGTAGGTCATTTGGCACAAGTAGGCAACTGTCACGTTAGCTTTTACTTTCTTAGGTAATGGAATTGGTTACATAATGCTTTATAATTCCAAGAGAAGTACTGTTTGGTCTTCTGAAATCTAAACTTCTAAGATTTAAGACAGTGATGAAAGGCAAATGGCAACTTGGCTGACTTCTTAGCTGTTTAGTGTGGTGTGTGGTGTTTTGTGATGAGATCACACTAGTAAGGAACTGTTATCAAGATTGGCTCTGGCAGTGCAGTGGAGGATGTGAGATGGAGAGCTGAGAGCCCAAGCCTCACGTTCAGTGACACTCAGGATCCTTTAGTGTCTGTGGGATTAGGATGTTCTGGGAAAAGCAGAGTACCATTTATTTTAATTTCAAAGTTTATACAAGTCTACTTGCCTTGGCCTCTGTTTTTATGTCGTAAAAATTTCAACAATTGCTATTAAATATGATAAAATAAAACTTAAAGCAAATAAAATCAGGAAATTACTATTGTTATGGCTGTTACTACTAAAATCTGAAACAGTGGCGAGTCAGTCCCTTGTGGAGGCTGAACATCCTTGCACACGGCCCATCCTTAGAGTAGGAGCAGGGTATGTATAAAGGATAATATTATGCAGGCCCAAAGATCTGCATCCCCAAAAGCAAGCATTCATTTTGGGCTGCACCCAACACGTTTCTCAGACTCTTGAGCAGAGTCTGACCCACTGGTCTAAAGGAAATAAATACTCATCTGAAGCAAATATTCATTTCAGCAGAAGCAGAGCATATAACCAGGGACATGTATTATCCTATAAAAGTCCAGTCAAAGATTCTTTTTCTGCAGAATCTTCTGAAAACAATTGGGTGAGAAGCTGCAACGTCTTGTATTTAATTCGTGCCAAGATCACTTAGTCTCGGGGAGCAGACATTTGCACGTGTGTCATTATTCCCGCCTCCCACAGACATGGCAGGTATTGCTATGCAGTCTTTTTTCAGGCAGCCAGTTCCAATAAACCGGAGGGTCCTGCGGATTAAAATCTTCTGACTATTTTTGATCTAGTCCAGTGAATTTGATGCTGAAATCAGATGGCCCTAGAGACTGACTTAAATTTACTGAATAATGTAATTAGCAAAATACTTTGTATGGTTGAAGCATAAAATGTGTATACCCTTGAGGAGCTTTGAATCTTGTAGGAGAGTTAAGACACAGACTGTCATCCTGAGGTACGAAGTGACAATTGAGCAAGGTGGTCAGGAGGCTCCCACAGGAAATCTAGATGAGAGGAGAGAGCTGGAAGATGTTAAAGGTTTAAGGAAACAAACAGCAGTGATCAGGGAAGTTGGCTAAGGGGGTGCGGAATAGAGAAGTAAGGAGGTAAGATCCAGAGTGGAAGAGAATTGCTAGGAAGAGCTCCATGGTTAATGATCACTGATCCTGAAGAGCAGGTGTTTACTGTCTGCTCCACTCTGCGTTGTCTGTTGGCACGTAGGTGCCCAGAGTTAGAAAGAAGGATTGTTGGAGCCACAGATGCTTCAGTGTTTCTCTAATGCCTAATAATATAAGGAATATGTTTGGATTAATTGAAGCTGTTTTTTTTTTTAATGGACAACAAACAGTGAAATCAAACCCATTCTTGAATATTAAGTTTTATAAGATTGGGGAACACTAAGGCATTTTGATACTATTAGTAACTAGACATAGAAATGTACCTTTGTAAAATGTATAATTAATTAAATACTTTATGGATAGCCTTTGTGTGTATCTTTTACAACTTAAACCAGATATTCTCACTGTACATTTATGAGAGGAAACAAATAGTTCTTTATGTGATTTGTAGAAATTATTTTTGCCATGGAACTCTTCCTGAAGTTATCTTCGAATTTTCTTTTCCCTAGCACATTCCACTTATGCTACAGATACATTGTAAGTGCTCCATTCAATACTGCTGCATAGGCAGCTTTCTTTCAGTTCCAGTGATTAAATTTACTGAAAGTAACTATGTAAACTTATGTTAATTCTAAAGAACAAAAATTATCTACTATTATATCCAAAAAGACATTAATTCTATGAATATGCCAAAGTCAATGTCTGTATTTGTTGAACATGTTACAGACTCTGTTTACTGATTGATATCTCCAACTAACCTTCTATTTTTGCAGAAATGCACAATGTCTAATTGTATGCAACTGGATATAAACTTCAAAAGTGCTTACTTGGGTTATTCTCTTTTGGGAAAGGAAATTTCTATGAATATAACCAAGGTTTCTCTTTTATCTAGTTTTAAAATAGTTGAAAACATAAAGCAGTGGATGCTCTATATTTGAACAGATTTCCTAGTGGGATCTCAGAGCTTAAATACTGTTACCAGGATTGCAGATGGTCAGTCTATGTGATACAGCCTATCAAATTACCGATTTCATACATGGGCAGATGGCAGAGGGGCCTGGCAGAAGCTCAGTTTTCAAGTTGTGAGAGAGAGAGAGAGTGTGTGTGTGTGTGTGGTGTAACTGCTAAAGAACAAAGGTCTTTTACTCTGAAAGGCAAAAATAATTGCAAAGGTTACTTAGGCCATATTTGTCAGCCCAACACTGAAAACTAACTCTTGAGTCTTGGACTTATGCATGCAAAGAATACTTTACCTAACTAAAACAAAACAAAACAAAAAATTGTAAGGCTGCTGATTTACCTAAACTATGGTATCAATTTTCTATAAAAACCAAAAATAAAACAATGGTGAGCACATGAAATAGTTGAAGGATGATTCAATTTGTAAACAAAATTGGAATTTAACATTAATTTTTACTCTTTGAAAACTGGAGAATTGTATTCTTCATTAGTGAGAGATAGATTGTAATTTTAAAAAATGCGCGTCTTTCCATGTATAAGAATCTAAAATACTCTTTTTTATAACCTCCCATTCTCTGTCTTTTTAAAAAAATAACAACTCTTTATTCAACTTGAGCTCATCTCTTCTGAGAAATAAATGAAAGACTTTCAAAGAACTGTTAGCTGCAGAGCAGCCCTTGAATCCGTTGTGCTCCTTTGCTGTGTCTGTGGAGGATACAGTTGTTTCATTAGCTCCTAGAGCTCACTGAGCTTCTGGAAAACCTCAGCTGTTTTCCTTTTAAAATTATTCTGTCATCTGACCAATTTCAGTCATTTTTCATGAGGACAGTCAGAAAGGAGGGATTTTTTTCCCTCCCTTTTTTTCTGACCTAAGATGTGGTAAGTAAGCAAACAAATTTCCAGTCAAATTTCTGGTGGAACCTGTCCCAGGAAACAAGATATTTTGAGAAGAAAATGAGTTGGCCCTTGCCTGGAGGCTAGATGTGGGTAAACCATCCATCTTCTCTGGTGATGGAAGACGGCCACACGTTTGGCAGCAAATGCTCCGTCGGCTGACAGAGTGGGCAGTTGACAGAGCCAGGAAAGTGCACATGGTGCATTGTCAAGTATCGGGGTGACAAACAGCAGTCGTAATTAAGCTGTACTGAACAGCTCATTGCCTTGGGTGATGATAACTACGACTTTCCAAAGGCACCCTCCTGTTTTGTCTCTCGTGTCCTCGCGGAGACAGGCAATGATGTCAGAGTTGTCATCACCAGCACAATTCATCAGCCCTCTCCTTAATTAAAACCTCCCCTCTCGTCTTCACATTAACATTTTTATGTTTCCCATCTTTAGAAATTACTTCCATTGCTCTTTGGAGACAAATCACTATATAAATCCCCAAACACAAGCAAATAAGTCAGCCCAATTACGTGTTGTAAAGCAGTTCCTTCATTTATATGTGCCTATTTGAAAGGAGAAAGAAAATTATTAGAGAAACTTCTGATGAATATCAAAATACTGTATTTTGATAGATAGAAGCACTAAAATGAATTATGCAATGAAATGACATGGTATTCTGTAAAACCAATATTATATATATCATCAAATATCTTTGCATAAAGATTGAGTTGTTTCCGTTAGAGGTAAAAGAAGAGAAAAGAAGTTTACTTAGCAGATAATTAGAAAAAATATTTTTACAAAACTAATGTGTCTTTATTTTAAAAAGGGTAAAATTTGAGTCAAGGTTAAATATTGAATTAGAATTCCATATTCAAGGGAAATAAAATGTATTGTTTGATTAAACGAGAAACCAACACACATTTTAAAAAAAGCAGCTGTTCAAAGAGTGTTTATGATATGGCAATTAGTCCCTGACCAAATGCATAATAAAAAACTGAGAGTTCTAATTAATAAGGATTCTTCTGAGATGTTTCAAGGTTGGTATTTTGAGCCAGGTACTAAATGCATACAAAATATAACTTGTTAATTTCTTCAAATATATGCAAATTATGTGACATTTGATGTCCCTGCATAATAAAATGTTACTTTTGAAAGTCAAGTAGAAAGGAATAAAGTATGATCGTTCAGGTTCTGTTACAAAAAAAACTGAGGGTTCTGTGAATTCACTGTATGTAAATTTCTCATGAGTTTTCAGGGAAGAGTTTTTGATCTGTATGTACCACAGAAGACCAGGCATTAAACAACAGACACATCAGGGCTGTGGACCTCATATTCCTGAAAAATCCAGGTGGCACACAAATCCACAGTGGTTAATATGGTTATTTTTTGCTATTATTGTTATTGTTTTGTTGATGTTATTATTGTTTAGTCGAAACTCAAGTAAAGCTGCTCCTTCCATAGTAATTTATTTGCTCTGGAGCAATGCCAATCGAATAAGCATGTGATGCAGAAGATTGAATAGGATATTCTCCCCTGATTATTTCTAGTCCTCACACAGGTAGGACAGGTACTAGGAAAGAGCACTAGTTTCACTTGCTGAGTGTCTGTATTTTCACCAGGAGTCAAGATAGTTAATAAAACAAATGCATTTGCCTGGACCCGGAGGGGAAAATATTCTCCATCATTTCCACCTCTCACTTTTCTCCTCCTTTTTGTTTTTTAAAAATAATCCCCACCATTACTGAAAAGTTTGCTGGTAGGTAAAAGAGTCCCCAGAAGACTCCCACAAATCTGTAATGGGGGATTTTTTATTTACCTATAATGGACTTGAATGAACATGCGAGTGAGAAGGTGGAAGCTAGAATATTCTCCCATCTTGTATGAATATATCAGTCCCCTCTTGCTTCCCACTGCATATTCTTGCCTATGCATATCAATCAGTTTAAGAGCAGGAATTTTGGGGAAAGTTCTAGGTTTAAGTACTGGCTTCTGCCCTTATGGGTCATGTGACTCTAGGCAGGTCAGTTATACTTTCTGGGCTTCGGTTACCTCATATGTAAAAATATAGTATCATGCTAATACTGACTTTAGAGGCATATTGAGATGAATACATGAGACTATGTAAGGAATTTAGTGTAGTCAGGCATATATAAACACTGAATAAATGGTACTTATTATGCCTGGACGGCATGAAAAGAATTTCCCATTACCGAGGAAAGGAAAATTATTTTTCACAAAATCATTCACTCTGGCAATTAACAGTGCATATGAAAAAGATGAAATATAGTAATGGATCCTCAAAGGCAAATGATAGGAAAAAGAATTGCTTTGGGGGTACCTACATTTTGTGTCAGAAAAGAACAGCCTTGTGGGCAACCCAGTCAAATACACAGCTATGGGAACCCTTGTCCCAGCTTTGGGGGCACAGTGTTACCACCCCAGATATTTTGGAAATTTAGCTCCCATTAAGCTTGTGGCAAGGTCCTTGATCTACCGTGAAAGCTTAAGGCTGTCCTGTGAGCCAGCATGAGAGAACTGAGTTTAAGTGTATTCTTCATTGGGATTGAGCTTGTGATGGATTAGCCTTTTTAGGGCCAGGGTGGGCCACTTGAGTGTCTCAGAGATGCCCTGGGCCACCCCACCGAAAGATATTATTTGATAGCTCTCTGTGGTAGCATAACACATCCCGTGGTTTGTTTTTTTTATTCTGCTATTGTCCCCGGTCCAAACCCAGCTGATTTTTGGCTGACTAAAGTTCACTGCCTTTTCAAGCCTGATACATTTTGCTGCTTTATTCTCTCTTTCATCGCTGACCTCCTTTTGTCCTACCTATTCTACCTTCCTGCTCTTTGCTGGTAAGACTATTCTAGGTTTCCTTGCCTGAGCATTTGGTTTGATCCTTACTGTCAAAGCTTTTGCCCATATTTGTAAAGTTTCTGACATAAATTCAAGTACCACCAGAGATAGCTCATTTCCTACTCACCTGCCCTAATGATCCAGTATTATACTCCATCTCTCTCTCCTAGCCTTGACAGTCTTACTCCTCTGTCCCTAAGTCCTAGTTGCCTGGCACAAATTTAACCTTTGTTAAACCTGCCACTTGACATATTGCACACCTACAACAGACTAGCTCAGTGAACCTGAAAAAAAATTACACGATCACAGCTGCATTCATTATGTGCTATATATAGCTACAAGACAACGTTAAATTTATGACAAGTCTCAGAGGAACACTCAGTTAAGCCCAGCAGTCCAGTGATATTTCCTTTGTCAATCTTCCCTCACATTCCCCAAAAGATTCCCTATAAAATATTCTCTTACTTCAAACATCCAAACTCCTATCCACTTTTCTCACTCTCATCTATTGACCTTATTTCACCAATAGAATAGAAACAAAGCATAAGAAAACCAGCTTATGTTTTCACTGCCAAACCCTCAAAAACCTCTGGCTTTGAAAACCAACAGGGCTTACCTCCTAAGGAACCGTAGGGCTGTAGGGAATGGTGATTCTGATCTTAAAGGGCTGACGCGCAGATTCATTTACCCTGGGACTCAGTCTAAAACAGCAATTTGAAAAGAGCCTAGGCCATATGTGAAGGGGATTCATTTGCTATTCTTAAAACATCTGCCAGAAAGACAGAAGCTTGTTGGGACTCTCTCCAGGGACGGACATGCTAGTGGGTGCCATTTGTGTACTCTCACTTTAACTTGCACCCACACCCCCATGCTCCTGCCGTAGCCCTGCCAGAGGCAGCAGGTGAGTGCCCCATCCCCTGTGTCACTGCCATAATCCTGTTGGAGGTGGTGGGCGAGTGCCCACCCCTCCATGTATGTTCCTGTCACTTCATTGGACGTGGTGGGTGAATATCCTGCCTCCCCCACAAACCCCCAAAGCCAGTGGGCACACGCAGCCCACACAGAGGATGCCCCTTGAGTATCGGGCTCTGGTGGCTGGGTGGATTGCATTTCTGAGCCCATGGTTCTGAAACAGAGACACTTCAAGAGACAGCCAATAACTAGGACAGGATTTAACAATAAAGCTCATTGCCTGCATGGGGCCACCTCTTCCAGACTGGGAGAGATAGCTGTCTTACCTAACACACAGAAACAAACATGAAGAGTCAAGCAAAATGAGGAAATAGAAGAATAGGTTCCAAACAAAAGAGCAAGATAAATATCCAGGAAAAAAAAAATGAAATGGGAAGATAAGTAATTTACATGATGAAGAATTCAGAGTAATGGTCCTAAAGATGCTCACTGAACTCAGGAGGAGAATGGAAGAACAGAGAGAACTTCAGCAAAGAGATAGAAAATATCAGTATAAGTACTAAACAGAAGTCACAGAACTGAAGAATACAATAACTGAACTGAAAAGATACATTTATAGGGGTTCAACAGTGGGCTTAGATGAAGCAGAAGAAAAAAATTAGTGATCTGGGAGACAGGACAGTGGAATGTACCCAAACAAAGCAGCAAGGAAAAATAAAAGATGGCTTAAGGGACCTGTGGAACAACATCAAGCAAAGTAATATTCATATTATAGGGGTCCTATAAGGACAAGAGGCAGGGAGAGGAGCAGGAAACTTATTTGAAGAAATAATGGCTGAAAACTTCCCTAACCTGGGTAAGGAAACAGATGTCCAGATACAAGAAGCCTAGAGAGTTCCTAACAAGAGGAACCCAAAGAGACCCACACCAAGACACGTTGTAATTAAAATGCCGAAAGTCAAAGAGAATCTTAAAAGCAGCAGGAGAAAAACAATTTGTTATGTATAAGGGAACTGCCACAAGACTAACAGCAGATTTCTCAGCTGAAACCTTGCAGATCAGAAGGGATTGGCATCATGTATACAAAAGGCTTAACGGAAAAAACTTCCAACCAAGAATACTTTACCCAGCAAGATTATCATTCAAATTTGAAGAAGAGATCAAAAGTTTTCTAGACTAGCAAAAGCTAAGGAAGTTCATCAACACTAAACTGGCTGTACAAGAAGTGTTAAAGGGTCTTCTTTCAGGTGAAAAGAAAGGGTACTAATTAGTAACTAGAAAACATAGGAAAGTAAAAATCTCACTAATAAAGGTAATATGTAGTAAAGGAAATGGATTAATCACTTATAAAGCTAGTATGAAGGTTAAAAGAGAAAAATAGTAAAAACTATACAATAATTAGTTAATTATGGATACACAAAATTTTTTAATGTAAAATGTGACATCAAAAATATAAAATGGGGGGGAGTGTAAAAATGTAGACTTGTAGAATGTGTTCACATTTGCTATCAATTTAAAATAAACTGTTATATATAGAGACTGTTATATGTGAGCCTCATGGTAACCTTAAAGCAGACACCTATAATAGATACACAAAAGGTAACGAGAAAGGCATTGAAGCATAACACTACAGAAGATCATCAACAACAAGAGAAGAAAGCAAGAGAGAAGAAACAGAGAGGAACTATGAAACAGCCAGGGAAAAAAATTAACAAAATGGCAATTAGTACATACCTATCAATAATTATTTTAAATGTAAATGCACTAATTTCTCCAAGCAAAAGACATAGGGTGGCTGAATGGATAAAAAAACAAGACCCACCTATATGCTGCCTAATCTAGTAAGAAAAAGAATCTCATCTGTCTGGGCAGGTTATACAGAAGGTAACAAACAACTACTTCTTCTGAGAGCAGACTGAATACTGCTACACAAATTTGTCATTTTAAATAGAGAGAAAATGACATTCTAGTACTGTGTTAATGTAATATTTTAGCAGTGAAGAATTCATGAGGTTTTTCTCTTTATCTTACAAATAAACTCATAAAAGCTGAGCCGACTTTGCCAACATTTTAATGGCTTTCATTGCTTCTCTTCCGACTCATCATTTGCAGTTATTATAAACTAAGACAGTTAATTTTCTTGAAACCGTCGAAACTTTCTCTGCCCATACAAGTTTTCTACTGCCTTCTTTAACTTGCTGTACAGAATATTTGCTTTAAGAAGAAACTACTCTTTTTTCCCACTGATAAATAAAAATACATCCCGTTACTTTGTCTACATATTTAATCTTTTAATCATTGTTCCCAGAATAGCTTCAACACTCATTTTAAACCAAAATGTCCGATTTATTTTTCGCAAAGAAAATTGAAAGATAAGTAATAACTGTTTCATGCACAATCTTGTTAGCATACCAGCAAATTTCATGAACACACAAAAACCAACTACCTACAGCTACAAGCACCATTTTTACACCTTCAGAAAGTGGCAAAAATGAACATGTTAAGTAAAGAAAAAGTATTTATGTGAATATGAAAGAATATGTGAATAATAAGAAAACATAAATATGTAACTAATAAGCAAATACTGGTGACCAATATTTCAGTATTCTATTTTATATAGAAATTATCCAAGTATTCAAAGATTATTTATTAATTAATCCAGTGTAATATTAGTACAGGGTTTTAAAGTTAACTAAAAATCTTGGAAACTATGTCTAAGCAGATATGCCACTGAGTATAATTACTATTGACAAAAGAAGTCTGTTAGAATTATATTTCAGTTTAATTGAATACAACTTTTTTTTTTGCATTGGTTTCACCACACCCCCCGCATGCTTCTCAAACATGTAATCTCAGAACTTCCAACCACACAGCAAAGTAGACCCTATTAGCCCTGTTTAAAGATGAATTGACTGAAACACTTGGATGGTAAGTGGTGGAACCTGTATTCTATCCTCAATCTATCTTGCTTTCCAACTTGCCAAGCTACTTCTGAATGTCTGCATAACTTGAAAGCTCATATTCCACATTTCACACTTCAACACTTTATTATATATCCTGCCTTATATTATTCACTGATTCACGTGACCAGTCTTAAATAAGTCAGTGACATTTACTCTTTAGAATACATTAGGATCACTTAAGTGCTTACTTAAAATACATGTTTTTGTTCTCCCTGCCATACCCAAGGTTCAGTTTAGTAGGTTTATGGTAAAGCCAAGGGATGTGCATTTTAACAACTTCTTTCCTTTCCCCACCCCCATGATACTAATTCAAGTTTCTTTTTGAGATACATTGAATTAAACTAAATTTGAGGGACAGAACCATTATATATTGTGCAAGGACTCAACTGTTGGCAAATACTGATATATTTCTATTTTCAACTGACAGTTTATTGGTAGGTTATTAGATACATTGTTTTCAGCTGCACAGAACAACTCCAACCAAAGTGACTTAAATGTAAGGACACTGATTAGCTCACCGAAAAAAAAATCTACAGTTTGGTTAGTTTAGAGGCTTAACAACATCAAGCTCCCGGTTGTTTCACGGTCCCTCCCTCCCTCCCTCCATCCCTCCCTCCCTTCCTTCCTTCCATTCTTTTTTTTTTTTTTACCTTTTCACAGCCTTCACTCATTTCTCACACCCCTGCCCTTTGCCACCTACCAATCTATTTTCTGTACCTATGAGCTTGATTTTTATTTTTAAATTTTTATTATCATATTTTTTAGATTCTACATATGACAGGTCACATGGTATTTATTTGCCTTTTTCTGCCTAACTTAGTTCACTTAGCACAGTGCCCTCAAGCTCTGTCCATGTTATCCCAAATGGCAAAATTTCATTCCTTTTTATGGCTGAATAACATTCCACTGTATATGTATACTACCTCTTCTTTATCCACTCATCCATCTGTAGACATTTAGGTTGCTTCCATGTCTTGGCTGTTGTTGATAATGCTGTAATGAACATGGGTATGTAGATATCTTTGTGAATAGTGTTTTTGGTTCCTTCAGATAAATACCCAAAAGTGGAATTACTGGATCACATGGCAGTTCTAGTTTTAATTTTTTGAGGAATGTTCATGCTGTTTTCCATAGTGGCTGCACCAATTTACATTCCCACAAATAGTGCACAAGGTTCTCTTTTCTCCACATCCTTGACAACACTTCTTATTTCTTGTCCTTTTAAAAAGAGCCGTTCTGACAGGTGTGAGCTGATATCTCATTGTGGTTTTGATTTGCATTTTGCATTTGATTTGCTTTAATGATTAGTGATGTTGAGCATCTTTTCACATACCTGTGGCCATCTGTATGGAAAATAAATATTTAGATCTTCTTCCCATTTTTAAAATTGGATTGTTTGGTTTCTGTTTCTGTTTTTTTTGCTATAGGATTGTATGAGTTCTTTGTGTGTGTGTGTGTGTGTGTATATATGTATATAGGATATTAATCCCTTATCAAATACATATTTGTGAATATTTTCTCCTATTGGGTAGGTTGCTTTTTGATTTGGTAATGGTTTCCTTTGCTGTGCAGAGCTTTTTAGTTTGATGTAGTCCCACTTGTTTATTTGTGCTTTTGTTACCTTTGCTTTTGGTGTCAAAACCAAAAAATCATCACCAAGACCTATGTCAAGGAGCTTACCTCCTATGTTTTCTTCTAGGAGTTTTGAGGTCAGGACTTGATGTTCAGATCTTTAATCTATTTTGTGTTTGCTTTTGTGTATAATGTAAGATAGTGGTCAAGTTTCATTTTTTTGTATGTGGTTGTCCAGTTTCCCCAACACCACTTATCAAAGATATTGTCCTTTCCCCATTGTATAGTCTTGGCTCCTTTGTCATAAATTAACTGACCGTACATGCGTGGGTTTACTTCTGGGCTGTTTATCCTGTTCCATTGATCTATGTGTCTGTTTCATGCCAATTCCATACTGTTTTACTACAGCTTTGTAATAGAGTTTGAAATCAGGAGCATGACGCGTCCAGCTTTATTCTTTCTCAAGATTGTTTCAGCTGTTCTGGGTCTTCTGTGTTTCCATACAACTTTTATAATTTTTTGTTTTCGTTCTGTGAAGAATGCCACTGGTATCGTAAGTCCCCTACATATGAACCTTCAAGTTGTGAACTTTGAAAGATGCAAACGTGTTCGCATGTCCCATCACATAAGTTAGTACAGTACTATATAGCTGACTGTGTTAACTAACTTTGTTGGGCTTATGAACAAATTGGACTTACGCAGTCTCTGAACGGAACTCATTCGTATGCAGGGGACTTACTGTATTTTGACAGGGATTGCATTGAATCTGTAGAATGCTTTAGGTAGTATGGATATATTAACATTATTAATTCTTCCACTCCATGAGCATGGAATATCTTTCCATTTGTTTATGTTTACTTCAGTTTTTTCCTTAATGTTGTGTAGTTTTCAGTGTGTAGATCTTCCACTTCCTTTGGAAATTCACTGAATAAGAGTGTTTCTCTTTGCTGGTATTTTTATAGGTAGTTAACTCTGCCTGTTGAAGCAAGTAGCGTGGGTTTTATAGTGAAAAAAAAGTACTATCTTTCTCATCCCATATTTAATATGTTTAGAAACATATAAAAGCCTAATATTACTGACAAGTTTAATATCTTTAATTTTTAAATTTAAATCATAAACTAGGAATCTTTAGGTTATTTGCAACAGATATCCACTTCTGCTTGCTTAAGTTGAAAGAGGAAATTTACAATGAGGCTATTCAGATATGTTGAGAAAGCAAGGAGATTTGAACAACCAAGCCTCGGGAAGAGTGAACACCAGGGTAACTCGAGGGATCTCCTGTGGTTTCTTAGCTCCAGTTGTCTCTCAGAGTCCAGTTGACTGTTGGATCTATATGGTCATCCTGGCAGGTTATAGAACAGAGCAGTAGGGGCTTACTTCACAATCAGTGTACATGGGTGGAAATATAAAATTCAGGAATGATCCTTCCTCCAAATAGATGTTCCAAAGAATTAAAACATTTTGTTTTATACACAGGTGAATGAGTCTAAGGGGATACCCTTTTTTTAAAACTCACTGAACTTATGCATCCTCTTTATCCTAGTACTTGGCTATAAAGAAAAAAGTATACAAAAATAGAACAGGCTGAGTTCAACATTTTCTTTATATTTTGTTTGGGAAAATGTCGGACATAGTGTTTGTCAGAGGCAAAAGTTTCCAGAGATCTACAGTTAGTGGCTATAAAAAGATTAAGAGAAGCGTCATATTGAATGTTACCCTTAGCCAGTAGATCTAGCTGAAGAAGAAAATGACAAAAGAAAGGGATGTTCTAGACTACAAAGGATATGATGAAAAGTCAGAGCTCCCAGTTTGGAGAAATCAAAAAGTCCGTGTTTGAGTTTTAACGCCGCCTTTCTATTTGTACTAGCAGAGGGAAATGGATTTGACAGAGCCTAGGGCGAGCCGGCCTGAAGCACTATAGTAGGTACCAGTCCAAGAAAGGTTAAAAGGATCATGTTACCTGAGGTCTCTGGAAGGGCCCAGAGGAGAGAACATTGTGCTTCATACCAGAGGCTAATAGTAGCTAATGATAACGGAGGGCTTATTATGTGCCAGATACCTACGTTCTCTTGCTTTATTTCACTTAACATTCAAAATAACTTAATGAGATAAGCACTGTACTTTACTCCAGTTCACTGAAGTGGCCTCACAGAAAGCCCAAGCTTTTGGACCATGTGTATTTATTCTGATTTTCCCTATAAACAGATGTCAGCATAAAGAATTTAAGAGGAAAACCAGTCCCTTCATTGTTAAGAGTTTACCCTAAAGTATACTAAGTGATGACATTTTCTCAGGCAGCACCCAACCTTAGTGAAACACTAACTTTGTGCCATATTAAAGATGTGTAAGTTTGCTGGGGTTATGAATTTGATTATTTTTTAAATGGCTGGCAGTTTAGCAGATCTTTTTTGCCAAACCCCTCAAGGCTTCTCTTGCAATTATAGAAAAGGGTGCCTCACGCTTTGGCAAGTGTGAATAGTTCTCATCTGTAGGCTTATCCAAAACAGGGGATACAGCTATATGTTCTCATTTCTATTTCTATATATTAGAATCAGCAAGGATATTCATTATTGTTCTGAGCATGTGTAATAAAATTACTAATGATAAAATTATAATTGTTAATGAATTTGATATTTCTGTAATTTATGTATTATAGCTTAAGTAAAATATATAACTAATGTAATTATTAATTACAATTAATGAATTTAATAATAACAAGGTAATTAATACTTTGTAGAACTATGAATTTTCACATCCCATGTATTTTTTTCCCTTTGCGCATTTTGTGTTTCCTGAAACCAAACCTGTACTCGGATTATTTGAGTATCTCCCCCACTATCTTTTAGGCACAATTAGCCAGGGACTATAACTTAATTGTAGACCCAGCATTTGTATCAGTGGCATCTTCCCCAGTTATGCCACGAGTTAGTAGTCTTTAATTTTTTGTGCATCAAGTACACCACTTTTACAGTAGCTTGGGGGTAATTATTTTCCATGTCTGTTTCCCTATCACAACAATGCCTTCTATTGCTTGTTTCTATTCCAGGGCCTATAAATTGCTCCGCCATAGTATTTTTGAAACTAGACGTTGTGTACCACCTCCACAGTTTTTGCCAAATATGTCATCTATACTGTTAGCTAATTAATATTTTCTTTAAACAAATTCAAGACTTTTATCTAAAATTTATTTACGAAGGAATGATGTAACTACTGCAAATGGGAAGCCAGAATAAGGCAGGTGATTCTGGTTTCCCATTTGCAATAGTTATATCGTTCCTTTATAAACAGATCATATTTATGTAATTTATAAATATAATCATCTATCTGATAATCAGATAAACATGATACACTGAAAACAAAACTTTGACTTTATTTTCTTACCTGCCCTTAACTGAAATGAGGAGAGAGAGAGTAGCAATTATCAGAGAAGCATTAAATATACACTGACGCTGAGACTTTATCTTTGATGTAATAAGGTTAGTCAGAAGGAAATTTTTAAAGGAGTAATTTTCTTATGATCTAATGCTATGTTATTTAATGCCACTTTAAAAAATACCCATAATCGTCTTGTTTCCAGCCATCGTCCACTTTGGGAAACATACCTTATAACATGGTGCACAGACAGAATGTGCATCAGCCCTAAGCTTAAATCCCCTCTTTTTAATCGCTTGCTTTTTGACAAGTTACTTAATTCCTTTAAACCTTGATTTCTTACTGTAAAAGAAGAATAATAATATTTGCATTTCAAGATGATTTTGAGAATATATGATGTAATATTCGTAGTGTGTGTAGACTTGTGCCTGGAATTTATTGAAAAAAAACGTGAACACCTACTACGTGCCAAGCACCCACGTTTGGTGCTTCAGGATCTAGAAGAGCACATGACAGAAAAGAGCTCTGCTTTCATAGAACTTAATTCTAGTAAGGGAAAATCAACCACGAACAACTCAAGGTCATTTCAGGCAGTGACTAAAGCTCTGAAGTAAATGAAACAAGGCAAGATGAGGTTTTTTTTAGAACACATGATCTTCTTTTAGAAACAGGGGACATTTAATTGATCATGTTACACAAATTAAATGCATTTGGGGCTTTATCACCTACTTTTGGGGAAAATTTTAGGAATTTTTGTATGAAATCCATATTATATTTATACATAGATTAATTTCAGTAGGTAATTTCTTAAGAGAAATATTTTTTTGGAAAAAATTCTAAATTTTTTTTACAGTATAAAAAATAGTGAACCACCATCTTAAACTGAACTAAATGAACCTTTTATAGACTATCCAGAAGTGGGAATTTACTGCTGAATTCAACAATCAGCAGATTTCCTGAGTGGTGCAGAGCTCTAGGTCAGAGTGCTAACGATGATAGAATGGAAAACCAAGATGGAATAATTAGATTTTGCATGTAAAGCACAGGATGGATTTATACAGATAAAGAGAAACAAGTTCTGAGAGTTCAAAGACATATTATTTGTCCTGTGAAAGATAAATTTGAGGCATTGCAGATTAATTTTGGAGGGCTAGGAAAAAAAAAATTATCTTCCAATTCCTTTGTCACTTTTCCACTTTTGTCATTTGCAATGGCTTTGAGTTGTATTGCTCTTACTGGACTCTGTTAACATCTTTCCAGTGTCCCAAATGGCTTAATTATTGGAATTAAGATTCTGAAGATCGACTCGAGGATGGAAGATGCCTTACAGGACTGGGACGGGGAGGGTGGGGGGGACTTGGGGGAGGGTGGGGGGGAGTTAAGGGAGGGAGGGAATACGGGGATATGTGTATAAAAACAGATGATTGAACTTGGTGTACCCCCCAAAAATAATAAATAAATAAATAAATAATAATAAAAAAAAGATTTTGAAGAATCAATTAAAAGAGTATCTAGTTGGAGACATGGTACCCAATTAGGAATATTGAAAAGGCAGCTACTCTGCTCCTGGTGTCTTTCATCTCAGCCGTTGTTGAATCTTGCTTCTCCTTCTCAAGTAACAATAACTCTTTTGATCTCTATGAAAGAAGGGAGGATCAAGTTGATCCTCAGAATCCATAAATGAATCTCTTACCCGCTCTACTTCTTCAAAGATCCAGCTAAATTTGACCTGCAGTCATGTTTTCACTGTAATTACCAGGCACAAAAGAAAATTGCTTCCTTTATTATCATAACTGAAAAATATCATTTCTTTCTTCTTCCATTTTTTTTAATGTTACATTTTAAATCAGTGAGATTCATGTAAAGTTTATTTTTCCTCTGGCAATTCACTATAAGAGACTTTCAAAGTAATGCCAGTTTTTGGTTTTTTGTTTTTTGTTTTTCCTGTCAGAACCCCTACCTCTAGAATAAGTAGTTCAGTGCTGCTTGTCCATAATTTACTTTAGAAACATAATGATTTCTATTTCCCAGAACAGTAATTATGAATGTTTAACAGACTAGATGATGTGGAAAAAGCTCTGATCTAGTTCTGACCCCAGTATTTACTGTTCGTCCTTCAGCATGTGAAATCTGAATTCCGAACCTCCAGTTACGTATCTGTAGGACAACAGTATTTTGTCTTAGTGTTATTTGGAAGGAGAATCAAATGTGGAAATGCATATGTGCTGCTTTTTAAACAGACATGAATGCTACAAGTAAGTTTCCTGTTACCATGGCACTAGAAGAAAAACTCAAGCAGCACACAAAGGCTCATAAAGCATTGCTACAATGGTTAACCTCATTTTTTAGTGTTCATTTTATGAGGCCGCTTGTGTTCATTTGGACAAATGTCATTTTGGGAGCTTGAATTATGGTGTTGAATACCTCAGTTCTGCTCTAAACGAATCCATGGAGATGACCACTGAGATACCAAACACAGGATGAAAGAGCCGTTCGGATCCACACCTACCCCCACTCTTGACGTATGTACCTTACCAGTGGACTGCCTCAAAGGCTTCATGAAAATTTACTTACAGCAATAATGACATAAGTGACATACCGTCCATAATCATACTGATTCAGTGACAAGTCTGTATGAAAACTGGGGGGTCGACCTGCCTCACAGAACCCATTTCTGTCTCTGTTTTCTCTTCCACCAAACATACAAGCCAGGAAAGCCTCTGATGCACAAGGCCACCGGGGATTTGGTCTGTGTAGCTGTATCATCCAGAAGCTCTCTGAAATCCAGATGGATTCAGTGATTTCAAGTCTATAGCAAACTGGAGACCCTTAAAAGGCTAATATTAAGTTGCATTTTACTTTGTGGAGTAAGGTGGAATTGAGCAGAGCTGACTGAGGAAAAGATTTCAGAAAACAGAGCCTAACAGGTAACAAGCCACAGTGATGGTTAATTTTATGTCAACTTGACTAGGCTGTGGTGTACAGTAGTTTGGTCAACATTAGTCTAGATTCCCAAGCAGAAGGATTTCAGCCTTAAGACTCCAGTGTAGAAGCCCTGCCTGAGTTTCTCACCTGCCTGACCAGCTTTCAGAATTTGGACTCAAGACTGTGACATTAACTCTTACTTGAATTTCTAGCCTGTTCGCTTGCCCTGCAGATCTCAGACTTGCCAGCCCTCATGAACATTTAAACTAGTTTCTTATGATGAAGTGCTTGTGTGTGCTTTCTCTCTCTCCCTCTCTCTGCCTGAAATAAACACATAAATAAACAAATTTCAGTACAACAAAATGAAGGGGGGAAAGTAGACAACAGTTTAAGGTGTAAATTCACTCACTACATAGTCTCTTCAAATTTCATCTACTTCTAGTTTTCCAACCTTTACTTCTCGCATCCCAAGTGTCTAACTTGAAATTCTGCCTCACTAAAATTCTATGTTCAAGATGCCAAGTTTCTAAATAAAAGTTGTGTTTTTTTCCTGCCAAATTCTAATCTTATCTTAAGGATAGTAACCTCTGATCTTAAATTATAACCATTTGCAGATCTCCTTAAAATCTATTTGTGTGCTTTGGCAAGAAAGCCAAACTTGCTATCTATAAAGACATAATGAAGCTATAATTCATGTTCATTCTGGGAAGCCCAAGACACCATTTTTTAAGAAAATGAGAGAACACAGAAAGGAACTAACATTTAGGAGACTGGCATAGAGTTGTCTGAAAAGATGAAGAGAAATGATCACTGTGGATGTAGTCTGCATGTTGCACATGAACCCGTCAGGAACAAGCTGACCCAATTATCTGGCCGTAACTGTGCCAGGCTCTTTGGGTGCAGAAGCCTGGAATCTAATGAGAGAGACCAAGCTAACACATACTAAGCATTTACATAAATATTTTCAGGCTCACAGAACCTTTTGTTCAGATGCATTAATAAAATAGTAAAGCAAAAACCACCAAAAGAAAAAAAAAAAAAAAGAATAAGTTGAGCTGCTTGTTCAAGGTTGTAGCAGTGACCAGAGCAGGGCCCCACTGGTTTCCCTCAATTTCCTACTGCTTCAGCCCTGCTCCTGGGGGCTCCGGAGGTGCTGTGGAGGGGCTACCTGAGAACCATTGAGAAATCAGTATTTCCTATTTTCTCCATTTCTAGAACCCAAGAATTGTACGTGTGTTATTTCATTTAAACACATTTGGTTGAATCACTAGGGGAAGAAAAACAAAAACACATATATACATAGAGAAGTACTTCAGTTTCAGAAATTTTTAAATTAAAAGGTGCGTGGCTTAAAGACTCCATTGCACAAAAATTATGCGAAAATGATTACAAGGCTATAGAAATTCAGAAGAGTAAATGACAGTGTGACTGAACAAATCAAGACAGCCTTCACTGGGAAGCCAGCACTCAATATGTCAGATTCGGACAAGGAAAAGGACAAGAAGGGAACCATCTAGGAGTGGTGACAGCGTGAGCATACGTGCTGGAGCAGGAATGACAGAAATTGACATTGGGAGACTCACCAGTGTGGAGGGAAGAGGCTGTGTGATGAGTAGTTGAAATAATTGGATAGATTGAGAAGCATTACTGGGGGCAGGACACCGGACGTGTTGGATCACCTCTGAACATTAAGCGTTTAGAACTTTCCCCAATACATATTGGGTGTTTAAAATTCAGTGTAAAATGAGGAAGTTTTATTGGATTCAGGAGTTAATGGGAGAGCTTTTTTTTTTTCAATTAGAAAAGCGCCCTGTGCTGTTTGCTCCTATAGACCTCATATTTAAACTATGTATTGTTAATGCAATTACATTTTTTTTCTTTTTACATTTTGGCTGTGCCACAAATTGAACCCACACCCCCTGAGTGGAAGCACGGAGTCTTAACCGCAGGACCACCAGGAAAGTTCCAATGCAATTATGTTTTTAAAGTAATAATCCAATGTTGATTTGAACTATTGGGTTCACAATATTATAAAAGCACACATTCCCAAACCCCCAAAACTTTGCAGTTATGGTGTTAAATGGACTAGAGTTAACCAAGTACAGAGACATGTGTTTTCCACTACCGCAAGTTACTTTATTTTTCTGTCATTCAAGTAGTTCATCATAGCCTTGATGGTACTTGGGATTTATTTTAATAAGGTATGGTAAGACATGCAGACTAGGAAATGAATGTTTATGAAGCAAGAACTCTCACAGATCCCTAGAAAGAGGAGGCACAGCACACCCTGCAGGGGGACCGCACAGTTGGTCAGGAGGCAGAGGGCGTGGAGGACATCATGGGCAGGAGCCTTTACTGTGGTTTCCAAGGGAAGGCACAGGTGAGGCCGTGTAAACAGGTTCACGATTGGCTAGTTTGAAGAGGCTCAGCAGTCCCTGGGGGCGTAGGGCTTCATTGTCTAGTACAGTAAATCCCCTATTTATGAACACGTCCCCTTCTGAGAGAGCGTTTGTAAGTCCAATTTGTTCGTTAGTCCAACAAAGGGAGCCCAGGTACCCAACTAACATAATACTGTACTGTAATAGGTTTATAATACTTTTCACACCAATAATATATAAAAAACAAACACAAAAAATGAAACATTTTTCATCGTATAGTACAGTAGCTTGAAAAGTACAGGAGTACAGTACAACAGCTGGCGTACAGGGACTGGCATCACGTGAACAGGCAAGAAGAGTTACTGACGGGAGGAGGGAGAGGAGGTGGGAGGTGGTAGAGCTGAAGGATCGTCCGCAGTAGAAGATGGAGGGCAAGCTGCAATTTCACTCATGCCTGATGTTCATGGCACAGGTTCTGGTTCCCTGTTGGATTCAATTCTATCCACCTTCTTAAAAAAACAATCCAGTGACGTCTGGGTAACAGCTCTTTTTTTCTCATCATAGATGACACGGTAGCACTGTATTGCATTCTGACCAGCTGCTGCAGCCTTCGTGTACCATTCTGTGTTTGGGTTCTGTGCCTCCAAAACGAGCAGTCCCTCCTCAAATAAAGAAAACCCCCTTGCCATTTCCTGTGTCGTGAATCTCTTCAATTCTTCAGTTACCTCTTCCTCTTTTGTCTCTTCATCCTTTTTCTGGGCCTCCCATTCCATCAGGTCTTCATTAGTAAGCTCTTCCTGTTGCACAGCAAGGAGTTCAGTGACATTGTCCTCCTGCAGATCTAGCTCCAGCTTCTCACTGAGGGTCATTAAGTTGCTGAAGACCTCTTTGGACTCCTCATCCACCTTCTCAAATCCAGGAAAATAGTGAACAAACTGCAGGCAAAGGTTCTTCCAAACCCCATTCATGGCAACAGCCGTAACCTCACGCCAAGCAAAGTCCGTGTTTTTATGGCCTTGTAGATGTTATAGTCCTTCCAAAATTATCACAGGTTTGTTCCCGATTCATCACTTGCCTTTACTGCCTGACGAAAAGCGTGACATCAATAATATTTATTGAAAGTCGCTATAGCTCCCTGGTCCATAGGCTAGATGAGTGATGTAGCATTCGGTGGCAGATGCGGTACTTTGACACTGGGATGAAAGTTGTCCATGAATTGGGGGGCAGGGGGAGGTGGCCCGGAGATTGTTGAACAGCAGAAGAATGTTGAATGGGACGTCCTTCTCCAAGCAATATTTCTCTATCTCTGGGATGAAGTGGTAGAAAAACCAGTCCTGGAAAATGGCCTGTGTAACCCAGGCTTTGGGGTTACTCTTCCACACAACAGGGAGAGAGCCCTTGGCTATGTTTGTAAGGGCTCTTGGATTGTCTGAATGATGAACTAAGAGAGGCTTCAGCTTCCTATATCGCTGGAAGCATTGCCACCAAACAGAGTTAGCCTGTCCTTTGCTGCTGTATAGCCCGGCATCAGCTTTTCCTCCTTACTGATGTAACTGTGGTCTGGATTCTCTTCCAAGACAGACCTCTCTCATCCACATCAAAAAGCTACTCAGGTAAATATGTGCCTTCATCAATAATTTCTCAAAGCATTTCAGGAAATTCTTGGGCAACTACAGTATCTGCACTTGCTGCCTCACCACCTACTTTTACATTGGGAAGTTTGGCTGTAGCCTCGAACCAATGAAACCAGCCATGGCTGGCATCAAAAGATGGGCCCTCTGATTCTTCGCCGTGTTTCTTCTTCGAGTCTCATAAAGCCTTTTAGCTTTCTCTTGAATCAGCATTAAGCTGAGCTGGACTCGATGCTGATGCTGAACCTGCATCCACACAGTGAGAAGTGTCTCCATCTCCTCCATCACTTTTCCACACTTCTTTGGTATTATTGTCAACATCATCGGCACAGCAGACGTCACATGTTCCATGATCTTGTCCTTGTTATTTGGAATTGTGCCGCTAGTCGAACGATTCATGTTATAAAAATGAGCGACGTCTACCATCTTTTCATCTCACTCCACTCAATTTTTTTCACTTTTGTTTCCATCGTTATGTATTGGCGCTTTTTAGCAGTACCAGCTACATCACCATCGCTTTTACACTTGCTTCTGGACATCCTGGGCTTGAAATAAAGATACTGTACTACTGTACTCTATATAGTACTGTATGGTAAGGTACACAAAAGTACAACCACTTGTAGAGGATGCCCGCACCTGAAAATGTACGCCAGACACGTGAACTAACGTACGTGATTGGACGTGTGAACGCATGTTTGCATCTTTGAAAGTTCGCACTTGAAGGTTTGTATGTAGGGGACTTACTGTACCTAGCCTTTGGAGGAATTGGGACAAGGGGATATTGGTCTGGAGTGTAAGAGCCCAATAAAGGAAGTCATTGGGGATGTGGGCTCTGGATTGTTTGGTTTACATTTGAAAGGTGCATGCAAGGGAGAGGTTTTTTTTGGTTTTTGTTTTTGGTTTCCTAAGAATTGGCTAACACTGGGAGGGGCAGTTCTTTCAAGCTAGCAAGGTGTCAGATGTCAAAGCATCAGAATGCAGAAAATAAAGACGTGATTAATACAGTCATATAATGATGCAAGGGTGCAGTCCAGGAGTTGTGACCACCTAGTCTATAGCTCTGATCTACTAACTAGAGACCAGAAAATCCTAAGTTGTTATAAATAAAGTAGGCCCAAAACACTGAAAAACTGCCTAGGGAACCATTTATAAGGCATGAAATAGACCTAGCCTTGAAGCCCTGGGACTGACTCTGATATTCCCAGTATTCGTGCTGATGAAGCTCTGTGCTACTGATATAAAAGTCTTTCTTTAGGCTGGTAGCTTCAAGGGGCTAGATAGGGGGCAGCTGAAGAACATGAAATGAGAATGACAAGGGCAGGAAAAGAGCTTTAAAAATGTTTATTCAAGGGGAGCCATCAAACTAAAAATATAGGAGATATGAAGACAGTAAAAAAATAACCATTCAGAAGATGAATTCATTCCAGATAAAAATGAAAAAAATGAGCAGTCTTAAAATGACTTTGTCTGTTTAAAATGCTGTCTTAGTCTGCTCAGGCTGCCATAATGTAATACCAAAGACTGGGTGGCTTAAACAACAGAAATGTATTTTCTCACAGTTCTGGAGGCTGGGAAGTCCAAGATCAAGGTGCTCGCAGGGTCTGCTTCTGGTGAGGGCTCTCTTCCTAGCTTGCAGAGGGCTCCCTTCTCACTTTGTCCTCATATGTCGAGAGGGAGGGGGTGTGGAATCTGATGTCTCCTCTTTCATAGGGACACCAGTTCCAGTGTATCAGATTACCACCCTTCTGACTTCATTTAACCTTAATCATCTTCTTAAAGGCTCTATCTCTAATACAGTCACATAGGGGATTAGGGTTTCAACATATACAATTGGGGAGGGGACACAATTCAGTTCAAATATGCCTCTAGCCACTCCAAATTCATGTCTTTATCATGTGCAAAATACATTCATTCTGTCCCAACAACCCCCAAAGCCTTAACTCATTCTAGCATCACCTCTTAAGTCTAAAGTTCACAGTCTAATCTAAATATCATCTAAATGAGATATAGATGAGACTCAAGGTACAGTTTGTCCTGAAACAAAAATTCCTCTCCAGCTGTGAACCTGTGATACCAGACAGTTTATGTGCTTGTGAACTACAGTGGTGGGACAGGCATAGACATTCCCCACTCCAGAAGAAAGAAATGGGAAAGAAGGATGGGGTGACAGGTCCCGGGCAAGTCCAAAACCTAGTAGGCAAAGTCCACTAGATTTTAAGGCTTGGGAATAATCCTTTTTGGCTCCATGCCCCACCTTCTGGACCCACTGGGGTGGCAGTCCTGTGGCTCTCTGCTGGGTGGGGTCTCATCTCCAAGCCTTCAGTTGGAGGTTGGTTGGCCTGTTGAAACCAAGGTGATGGCCCTACCCTTCGAAGCTGAAGAGGCAGCGCCAATGATCTCTGAATGGCCTTTGGAGTAATGCTTCCCTTTTCTTAAAGAATAGTGTACATTTGCACCCAAATAGCTCTGTGGTCCTGTCTTGTAGAATCTAAGGTTGACAGCCTTCTTTCATTTCATCCTGTCTCAGTCTCCTTGACTGGCAGTGTTTCTGCTAGTAGAATCCCATCTCTATCCCTCGTTTTTGCTGAGGTAGCTGAATAAATTTGTGATTCTAATCCCTGCTAATCTTCCTTTCAAATGGTTGTTTAGCCATACCCTCAGTGTTTTCTTCAGTACAAGCTTTCTCATTTTTTATAAAATGGGTAGACTGAGAATTTTTTAAGTCTTCAAGTTATGGTTCCCTTTTGCTTAACAATTCTTTCTTTAGTTCATCTCCCTCTTCGTGCATTTGACTGTAAGCAGTCAGGAGGAACCACACTGCTCCTTTAACGTTTTTGCTGAGCAAACTCCTCAGCTAAATACCCATTTTTTAAAATTTTATTTTATTTAAAGAAATTATTTTTAATTTATGTTTTATTTTTGAGTTGGATCTTTGTTGCTGTGAAAGGACTTTCTCTACTTGCAGCAAGCAGAGGCTACTCTTCATTGTAGTGCTGGGGCTCCTCAGTGCAGTGGCTTCTCTTGTTGCAGAGTATGGGCTCTAGGCATGCAGGCTTCAGTCGCTGCAGCACATGGGCTCAGTAGTTGTGGTGCATGGGCTTAGTTGCTCCACAGCATGTGAGATCTTCCTGTCCCAGGGCTCGAACCCATGTCCCCTGCATTGGCAGGTGGATTCTTAACCACTGCAGCACCAGGGAAGTCCCTAAATTTTATTTTTTAATTGAAGCATAGTTGCTATATAATATTATAGAAGTTACAGGTATATGATTTAGTGATTCACAATTTGTAAAGATTATATTCCATTTATAATTATAAAATATTTACCATATTTCCCGTGTTGTACAATATGTTCTTGTAGCTTATTTTATACCTAATAGCTTGTACCTATTAATTCCCTCATGTCCTGTCCCTACTTGTAACCACTAGTTTGTTCTCTGTATCTGTGAGTTTCTTTTTTGTTTTATTCACTAGTCTCTTGTATTTTTTTAGATTCCACATGTAAGTGATACCATGTAGTATTTGTCTTTGTTGACTTATTTCACTTAGCATAATGCCCCCCAAGTCCATCCATGTTGCTGCAAATGGCAAAATTTCATTCTTTTTTATGGCTGAGTAGTATTCCATTGTATATATGTACATTCCGTTCATCTGTTGATGGACACTTAAGGTGCTTGCATGTCTTGACAATTGTGATTTATGCTGCTATGGACATTGGGGTGCATGTATCTTTTCAAATTCGTTTTTGGTCTTTTCAGATATATACTCAGAAATGAAATTGTTGGGTCATGTGGTAGTTCTGTTTTTGGAGGTTTTGAGAAACTTCCATACTGTTTTCCACAGTATGAATGGATGCACAGAGTGAGAAGTTAGAAGTTTTTAACAAAGAGAAAATATAAAGAACAACCAGCCAGAGAGGAAGACTACAATAACTGAAATGAAAAATACACTAGAAGAAATCAACAGTAGACTAAATGATACAGAGGAATGGATCAGTGATCTGGAAGACAGAGTAGTGGAAATCCTGCCACTGAACTAAATACTCATTTTTACTGCTTGCAAGTTCTGTCTTCCACAAAACACTAGAAGACCAGATCAGCCAAATTTTTTGCCCTTTATAACATGGTTATTTTTTTCTTACAGTTTCCAGTAACATGTTCATTTCCATCTGAGACGTCACCAGAATGACCTTTACCATCTATGTTTCTACTAACATTCTGTTCATGATTATTTATGTATTCTTGAAGAAGATACAGACTGTCTCTAGATTCTAGCAAGGGTTCAGAAAGAAAAGAGGAGAGTTTGAGAATACATAAATAATCATGAACAGAATGTTAGTAGAAATATGGATGTTAAAGATCTTTCTGGTGAGGTTCAGAAGGCAATACTGCTTTCACAGCAATTCAGGCTTTTCCTAATATGCATCTCAAAAACTCTAGCCTCTACTCACTACCCAGTTGCAAAGCCCCTTCCACATTTTTAGTTATTTACTACAGAAGCATCCTACTTCTTGGTACCAGGATCAGAGAGGAAAAGGAAGGAATGACCTCTGTTTAAAAAGATAAAATCATATATGTGAATAGGAAAAAGATCCAATTAGTAACCCCAGAAACTATATCAGCATTAAAAAAGTCATAAAACTGAAAGTATAAACTCTGGAATGAACAAAGTTAAAGACTTAATAAACTGGAAGAGAGAACTAAGAATTATACCCAGGATGCAGCATAAAGAAAAAAATTGAAAAAGTTGTTGAGATATGGTGTTCTTCAAGAATCCTTGTTTCGTAAAGTTTTACTGGGATTCTAGCAAAATAGAGGAATATTATAGCAGCATATTCAAAGAGATAATGCCTGAGAAATTTTAATGTGTATAAATAAAAATCAATAGGGAAAACACTAGTCTACAGTTTACCAATCCAAGAAAAGTTAGGAAAGGAGGAGAAATGAAGCCGTGAGAAATTGCTGATGAACGTAAACCATGGAATAAAATGGTGAGTGTAACTCCAAATACATTATAGTGACAGTAAATGTAAATGGAGTACATGATTCTGATTAAATTAAAAATCAAATTAGTAGCTTGCATATAAAAAGATCAGTTATATGCTCTTTATAGGAGACACTGACACACACATACACACATTGCCACACCCATGCATACCTACTACTCTAAAACAGAACATTTAAAAAGAAAAAAAGAAAAAGAGATATGTCAGGCTATATGGACCAAAAAAGAGCTGGTATAACAGTGTCGCTCAAAATACAAGATGAAGCAAAAGCATTAACATGAATAAAGAATTATGAAAAGAGTATAAAAATTACAAATTTATGTATACTTAACGTAGACAAGCTGTAAAACACACACACACACACAAAAAACCTACAGAAACTCAGAATTACAAAATAAAGTTGACAAACTCATTATCATAATGGCAGAATTTAACACCTCTCTTAGAAACTACTTATTTGGAGAATATATAACAGAGGATTTGAATAACACATATAGCATGATTTTGAACGTATATGTCTCTGTATCCAAAAGAGAACCCAACAGAGAATGCATTCAACATTTTAAATGTACAAAATTTACTATATACTTTCAGTCATAAAGAATCACAGTGATTCACATATCATCTGATCACTATGTAATTAAATTAGAAATGAAGTATTATAAATAGTAATGGAAAACCTGAAAAAATAAAAAGCCTAAACAATGAACGGATTAAAAAAAATTCACAAAGAAATTATAAAATGTATTAACTGAATGATGATTAAAAAAACTAAATTACTAAAAAAAGAAAAATAAAAAATTTATGAGATGTAGCTAAAGCAGTACCTAGAAGTTATGAATAGTCTTAAATGTATTTATTATAAGTAAATGAGCTAGCATATAATCTAAGAAGCTAGATGAAGAAATCAAAAGAAGAGTAAGAAGGTTGAAGCAATGAAATTATAAAAACACATTAATCTAGGAAAAACATTAATGGACATAATTTTAAAAATCGATTCCTTTGAAAGCTAGTAAACTAGTCAAGGCTCTAGAAAGTTTGAGCAAGATAGATATATTGGGTTGGCCAAAAAGTAACATCTCATGGGAAAACCCGAATGAACTTTTTGGCTAGTCCAATACGTACGTAGATTAATGCGTGATTCTTATCAT
This sequence comes from Hippopotamus amphibius kiboko, assembly GCF_030028045.1. Lineage (NCBI taxonomy): Eukaryota > Metazoa > Chordata > Mammalia > Artiodactyla > Hippopotamidae > Hippopotamus > Hippopotamus amphibius. Next base: position 70,949,237 of record NC_080198.1, on the reverse strand, counting down.
GGAATGCTACTATACAGCAACTAGACTGAGTGAATCGGGCCTGCATGTATCAGTATACAGAAATCACAAAAACATATGTTAAGGAAAAGAATAAAGTTGCTGAATGATAAAAATTTCTGTTTTATTTATTCATTGGATAAAGTTTTATGTTATATATAAAAATGTATATGTGTGTGTGTGTGCGCGCGCGCGCGTGCATTAGTGTGTTGCGGGTATTTATGTAACAAAATTACCTATTAACATTCTATTTCTTAAAAAAATGGAAGCATACAGCAAAATGTTAGCATTTAAAAATCTTTTAAGCAATAAAATAATATACATATGCTTGAAGTCTCTTTTTCACCTTTCCTATATCCCGTTCTCTTCCTTTCATCCACAGAGGTATCCGTTATCCTGAAGTCAGTATCGTTTTGTTTTATTTTACTTTTCCAACTCGTTTTATACCTCTGCATTTCAGAAAAACTCCCACTGTCACAAAGTAGTTTCTCTTTTCCCATTTTAGGAAACTATAACTCCTCCTTTGAGAATTTTGTTTTCTAGTAGTTTCTTTTACATGACAAAGGAATGATTTCATTCTTTGGAAAGACTTAGCCAACCAAATGAATACTGACATTTAGACCCAAGGCCAAAAAGAAATCAGTTGTCTTCCTAGCACCAGTTATGCTGTGGACATGTAAAGCATAAAAGTGGAAAATACAGTCACCATTCACTACAGATCTTTAGAGTACCTACTGGCTCATTTGGCTAGCATGGGAGGAATGATGGAGAAATATGAAAGGCATTGCCCAATCCTTTCTGAAAAAAGATGGCTTTTTGTACAAATATATACTCCATCCCCCCGATTCTTACATGTTGCTTTTGTGGAATAAAAGTTGAATATATGTATTATACATATTATATATATTTTTCCATTCAATATATCATAGTAATTAATTACCATAAAGAGGATTAGTTTTCTCATAAAGGTAGCCTATGAATAGCTTTGTTTCTGAAATAAAATAAGATTTTCATCCTCAGTATCTTTGCTGTACTTTTGAAAATGTTTCATCTTAATTACATCATTAAATGCAGGTTGATTGATGATTATACAGATCTTACCAGCTGGTAAAGACCAATATCAAAAAGTCTTAATTGCCTTTTGTACATTCTGGATCAGACAACTGGGTCCTTTTATAGTTTATCAGTTCCTAAATTTTCTAAAATTTAATAAATTGACTTTCTCAATGATACATTATACTTGAGCATCCTGAGGGGGAAAAACATTTATTGACCATTTCCACATGGCAAGAATCTCCTCTATGAGTTACAATTGACAAATTAGTTATTTTCAGCTTTTCTTTACCTCCTATTATTTCTTCTTTTCAAATTTGAGGGGCTTTTGTATATCTTTATTGGCTCAAAAACTCACAGTTGCACTGCCCAACTATGTTTTTTGCCCCTTTTATTATGGAATTGTTGCTATTTAAAAGAAATTTCACACAAGCATGTAATTATTCCCAAATACATCACACCAATATCCCATTTGTTGCAAGATGAATAAAACTAGTATATCCCAGAACCTGTGAATAGTAGACTGTGAAGATATGACTATATCTAAAACACTTTAGTCAAACTGATGTCTTATTGCCACCCACTGAAATTCCATTTGTGCTGTGTTCTACCTCTTCAGGTTTAAAATTTGCAGTCATTACCAATCTATGTAAAATTTCTATATTCTTAGAAAAGCTCACAAATTCAGACATTTTTGTTAGTACACATTTAGCCAGGCATTAAAAGTAATATAAAACTAACACAAGGTATAACCATTTACCACAGGAATTTGGATTTGTTGAGCTATGTATACACATACCAGCATAATTCCTGATGTTGCAAAGCAGCATATGAGCCAATGTCTAATGAAATCAAATGCTCGTGCATTATTAAAAAAAAAAACAATTAATTTGAGCTGGAATGGTCAAGGACAGCTTTGTGAAATTTCTAGGAGAGTAGAACCCAAGTGGCTACCTAGTTTGTGGATATGTAGAGACCAAGGGTAGTTGATAATTGTACGTAGAAACATGAGTGTATCTTGTTCGGGAAACAGTGGAGTGTCTGACCTAGCTAAAGAAAAGGTTCTACACTGGGAAATAGTGAAGAGAAAACTGATTACTGGAGCAGGTTGCATTGTGGAGGATCTTCTATGACCTAAGAAGATAAATGTAGAGCAAAGTTTATTAATATATTCATTTATTTATTCATTCATTAATAGGGTTCCTCCCAAAGGATCTCCCAGGTCAAATAAATGTGGAAAATACTGTGTTTTCTGTACTGTGGGTCTTCTCTAAGACATTAATATGTTAATGGGCATTTTGATTTCTGAAAAGAAAATACAGCATTTCCCAAACCTATGTGATCATGGAACCCCTTCTAGGAAAACAATGTGTGGATCAAGTATTCAACATGTATTGGTACTAATCTCAGTCTACAAACTGATATATGTAAGATATGTACTGTTCTATACTTTGAAATAACTCATTTGATTTCTAGTTTAATCTTTTGTTCCCAGATTGGCAGAAATTCAAGATCTGTTTTCTCCATGAGTGTGTCCATGTGCTGGAGTCTTCTAGTGCCAAGGAGTTAGGAGGTTATGGAGCGGGGAGACGACATGTAACTTATCCTCTGTGTCATCTGTGTATGCTGGGCATCTGCTGAGATGTCCTAATTCCTATCTGGTCCCAGGGAATTGGTCTGTACAACTGTTGCTGAGACGTGTCATTCAATTCCAGTGGCTTTGTTCCTTCCATACCATTCTCAGATTGATGGGAATAACTTCACTGATGTGTTCCATGTTGAGGTACAAGAGATTCTGCATGAATGTACAACACCCCATCTTTCTTAGACATGTCATTTAGTTGTTCTGTGAGGGCTTCCTGATTCCTCTTGGTTTCTGTTCAGGAAATGGGTCACATGTTCCGTACATCGAATGGTTTTGGGCTTTTCCCATGAGGTTTCCACCTAAATCTTTACTCTGTGCCATGAATTGTTTTGTTTTGTTTGAAATAAATTTTCAAAACTGATAAGCAACAAAGAGCTCTTTTCCCCTCATATTCTTCTGTAACTTCTGTTCCCTGAGGAAATGTTCTAGCTGTCTCTTAAGACAGCTTAAGACGGGGAGAAGGGTAGAGGCAAGAAATATCTGAGGAAAAAAAATCAATTATTGTTTCAGAGATATTTTCTACCACACTTCCTAACACCCCTTGGGAAGTGCTGTTCTGAAGAACGGAGGGTTGAAAGTGGATGAATAAAGGGAGGTGTGTGGTAGTAATGCTGTCGAGTTATGATTTTCATGTCTGGTAGACTACAGGAATAGCCCTCAGTAAATAATGAATAACTCATTGTCTTTGTGGTCTTTTGTGGAGTCCTCTCCTACATTGACTCTTGAAAAGCCTCTCGTGCTGTTGGGAACTCTTCTTCCACCATGTGAAGAAGACTGGCTAGCTTGTTGAAGACAATGGGGGTCGACCCAGAGCCAACAGCAACCAGCAGACATGTAAGTCAGCTCCAGGTGAGCTGCCAGCTGACTGCAGGGTGCGTAAGTGATCTTAGTTGAGACCCAGACTGCCAGATGAGCCACCACCAGTGTTAATATGAATCATAAGCAAATAAAATGGTTGTCTAACCCACTTTTATTAATATAAAAATGTACAGTAAAATACAAAAAACATAATATGGCAGGAATAGAAGATAGAGGAGATATTTTGTGGGAAGATTTTCTCAAATATGCATCCATGGGATCAAGACAAAGAAAACTCAAATGGGATGAGCTGCGACCTTGTAAGGTCTTAACTTTCATTCAGTGACCTACAGTGTTTTCTTGGTTTAAGGTGCCTCATGTATATCCTTCTGCCAGGAAATTCATTTATTTCTGGACAGGATCTGAGGATTTAATCCAGACTGAACAAACTCATGCACATGTTTCGTGAAAAGAGTTCTCAAAGAGATATTTCTTTTAAGCTCTTTATTGGAATATACTTGCTTTACCTTGTTGTGCCAGTTTTTGCTGTACAACAAAGTGAATCAACTGTATTTATACACATGCTCCCATATCCCCTCCCTCCCGTGACTCCTTCCCAACCCTTCCTATCCCAGCCCTCTAAGTCGTCACCCATCATCCAGTTGATCTCCCTGTGCTATGCAGCAGCTTTCCCCTAGCTATCTATTTTACATTTGGTAGTGTATATATGTCAATGCTACTCTCTCACTTTGTCCCAACTTCCCCTTCACCCCCCACCCCGTGTCCTCAAATCCGTTCTCTACATCTGCATCTTTATTCTTTCCCTGTCACTGGGTTCATCAGTACCATTTTTTTAGATTCCATATATATGAGTTAGCACACAGTATTTGTTTTTCTCTTTCTGGCTTACTTCGCTCTGTATGACAGACTCTAGGTCCATCCACCTCACTACAAATAAATCAGTTTCATTCCTTTTTAGGGCTGAGTAATATTTCATTGTATATGTGTGCCACATCTTCTTTATCCATTCATCTATTGGTGGGCATTTAGGTTGCTTCCATGTCCTGACTATTGTAAATAGTGCTGCAGTGAACACTGTGGTACATGTTTCTTTTTGGATTATGGTTTTCTCAGGGTATATGCCCAAGAGTGGGATTGCTGGCTCATATGGTAGTTCTATTTTTAGTTTTTTAAGGAACCTCCATACTGTTCTCCATAGTGGCTGTACCAACTTACATTCCCACCAACAGTGCAGGAGGGTTCCCTTTTCTCTGTATCCTCTCCATCATTTGCTGTTTTTAGATTTTGTGATGATGGCCATTCTGACCGGTGTGAGGTGATACCTCATTGTGGTTTTGACTTGCATCCCTCTGATGATGAGTGATGTTGAGCATCTTTTCATGTGTTCGTTAGCCATCTGCATGTCTTCTTTGGAGAAATATCTATTTAGGTTTCCTGCCCATTTTTGGATTGGGTTATTTGCTTTTTCTGATATTGAGCTGCATGAGCTGCTTGTATATTTTGGAGATTAATCCTTTGTCCGTTGCTTTGTTGGCAAATATTTTCTCCCATTCTGAGCGCTGTCTTCTTGTCTTGTGTTTGTTTTTAGTTTTTGTTTTTTTGGCGCATGGCCTTAGTTGCTCTGCAGCGTGTGGTATCTTCCTGGGGCAGGGATTGAATCCGTGTCCCCTGTGTTGGCAGGCGGATTCTTAACCACTGCGCCACCTAAGAAATCCCTTCTTGTCTTGTTTATGGTTTCTTTTGCTGTGCAAATGGTACCTAAGTTTCATTAGGTCCAATTTGTTTATTTTTTATTTTATTTCCATTATTCTAGGAGGTGGATCAAAAAGGATCTTGCTTTGATGTATGTCATAGAGTGTTCTGCCTGTGTTTTCCTCTAAGAGTTTTATAGTGTCTGGCCTTACATTTAGGTCGTTAATCCATTTTGAGTTTATTTTTGTGTATGGTGTTAGGAAGTGTTCTAATTTCATTCTTTTACATGTAGCTGTCCAATTTTCCCAGCTCCACTTATTGAAGAGGCTGTCTTTTCTCCATTGTATATTCTTGCCTCCTTTGGTGCTCATATGTGCGTGGGTTTATCTGTGGGCTCTCTATTCTGTTCATTGATCTATGTTTCTATTTTTGTGCCAGTACCATACTGTCTTGATCACTGTAGCCTTTAGTACCGTTTGAAGTCAGGGAGCCTGATTCCTCTGGCTCCATCTTTCCTTCTCAAGATTGCTTTGACTATTTGGGGCCAAGACTGAACCAGGAAGAAATAGAATATATGAACAGACCAATGACAAGCACTGAAATTGAGATGGTGATTAAAAATCTCCCAAGAAACAAAAGTCCAGGGCCAGATGGCTTCACAGGTGAATTCTATCAAACATTTAGAGAAGAGCTAACACCTATGCTTCTCAAACTCTTCCAGAATATAGTAGAAGGAGGAACACTCCCAAACTCATTCTACGAGGCCACCATCGCCCTGATACCAACACCAGAAAAAGATGTCACCCAAAAAAGAAAATTTCAGGCCAATATCACTGATGAATATAGATGTAAAAATGCTCAAAAAAATACGAGCAAACAGAATCCAAGAGCACATTAAAAAGATCATATACCATGAATGCAAGTATTCCATGAATACCCTGGAATGCAAGGATTCTTCAATATACGCAAATCAATCAATGTGATACATATTAACAAGCTGAGGGATAAAAACCATATGATCATCTCAATAGATGCAGAAAAAGCCTTTAATAAAATTCAAATGAGGTATTATAGGAAATACACAAAAAGGAAGGGTCAGGTGTGATTATGGGGAATTCTAATCTTCAGTGACTTTGAAAATTGTAGACAGGCCGCTGGGTGGACCCATGCTAGGCGGGGTCTTGGCATCATCCTGCAGTTGTGCCTTTTTGTAAATCACTCTCTCTCTCACTGGCTTGGATTCAAGAGGTTGTTCTGTTGTCACTGATGAAATGAAAAACAAACAGTTATCTAAGTATAAGCATCTTCTCAGATATTAGGCTCATCTCAATGCCTGATTAAATGGCTTTTCCTAACGGTTTCCTCAAAGCAGTGAGGTAAATGTCATAAAACCAAGAAATGTGAAAAATATGAAGGAACGCATGACACATGTCCTCAGGTTCTGAATCTAAATGCTGCCGCATAAAATGGACTGCTATCCGTTAGCTGTGATTAGCTAGGCTCAGTTAGAACTAGCTCTGATCTCACGGAAACTTCTACTGGCCCCATTAATTGCTTTTTTACAAATTTATTTTACATCCATTGTTTTGTTTAATCTTTTCAATAATCCTAAGATTTAGACATTATTTTTATTCACATTTTAGAGACGAAGAAACTGAAACTGAGCTAGAATAACTGGCTGAAGTTAACGCAGCTGGTAAATAGAGGCACATGAGGTTATAGTCTGGAAAGGCTGTTTGACGTGAAGTCAAGTCCTTTTTCTCTCAGTGATGCTGGTTCTTTTCAACCTATTTCAAAGACACGGGGTACCTGTGGTACGTCAGGAACCACTGACCAGAAAAAGGAGAGAGAGGGGAATAAACCAAGCAGTGCTCTGGGCCTCTCACTCTGGTTTCAACCAGAGCACATGTGATACATATATCAGTCCCATTTAAAGTTTTGTTTGAAAAACCAAATGCTGTATTATGCCATGATGTCTCCTAATGCTGTGCTTGCAACTTCTTGCAGTTAGATCTGTCTCATCCTTTCTTTGCTCTCACAACAGTGTGAAACCTCACCTGACCTGGAGCACATGGAAATCGTTGCCCTTGGGATGTGCTTTAGGCTCCAGGACAGCACAGTCTAAGGATCTGCCGTGACCCCTGGCAGCCTTGCTGTCTTTCTCATCAAGGCCAGTTAAATTATTCACAGTACCTGCAGCCTTCTCACGGCTATCAGTGATATCACTACTATCACAACTCATTGAGCTCTCTTCAAAGAGGGAAGTGATATCTTCTCCAAATATCTTGAGGCAGTTTTCAATGAGAAATTGTACAAAAGAAATCTGTTACACAAAAGGGCCAAAAACAAGGTATTATTTTACATATGGCATAGTGGTAAATCACACTTCATATATGAATCTTGGCTCTAACAAAAAAGCAAAATAATCCTGAGAGAAATTCAGACTTGATTAAATATATATATATATATATATACACACACACATACATATTTATAAACCAGTTTTCTCTAAGAAATAACCAATACTTTCAAGAGGACTTTGGGCACAGATTTTAAAATTCTTTCAATCAGTGGGCTAAAGTTATAATTTGTGGGCTAGTTTAAATAGCGAACATTTTTGTAATGATGGTTACGTCTTTAATACTAGGATAATTTTCAAGTAACCCACATAGAATGTTTGGGGCCAAGGTGTATATTCTCTTATTAAATTTTATTTATTTTTATTTAAAAATTTTTCCAGTTTTATTGAGATATAATTTATATATAACATCTTATTAAAATTTATAAAGTATCCAATACAGAAAAACTTGTGTGGTTTACTTCAGTTAAGAAATATCTGAAATATGGGAAGCAGAGATTTCAGTGGTTTTTTGTGAAAGAAGGAAGCAGCTG